>NC_066890.1:11393692-11423692 GCF_022985175.1 Labeo rohita
AAAATGATTAATTGAACAATCATTCATTTAACATACTATTAGGACATACTTCAAACTACTGGTCCCCAAAAAAAATGGTAAACAAATAAATAAATAAAATGAAAAGAATAAAATAAACGATTAAATAAATAAATAAAGTGAAAAGAATAAAATAAATAAATAAATTTAAAGAATAAAATAATTGAATATATCAAATTAAAAGAATAAACTAATAAATAAATAACATTACAAGAATGAATGTATAAATAAAATTAAAATAAAGTAAATGATTAAATAAATTAAATGAATAAAATAAAGGAATGAATAATTAATGAATTAATAAAAATACAATAAATAACATTAAAATAAATAAATAATTATTTAATTATTTTTTGTATGTAGTATTATTTGATTTGTATTCTTTATAAATATGTATAATAAAAAGTGTAAACATGAATTGTGTGTGCTCAAAAAGAAAAAAACAATGAATCCTTGGGTGCATAGAACAAAAGGAAAACAGTTTTAGTCAAACAAAGCTGAAATTGTCCTCACACTGGAAAAATCCAATCAGATCAAAAAAGTTATATCAAAAATATATTTTTTATTTTCCATATGTAAAAGTGCAAAGTGTCTTTAACAGACTGATAGACCTTTTTTGATCTGATTGGATTTTTCCAGTGTGCGGACAATTTCAGCTGCCAGTTTGACTAAAATAAATGTGTAAGAATAAATATATTAAATAATAATGTAGCTAAATGTTTCAGTAGTCAGGAATATTCTTAATGTAAATCACCCTTCTATTTGTCTGTATAATAACAAGGAGACTGTGTCACATTCAAACGTATAACGTGATGTTTCTAATAACAATGATTGAACTGTTACTTGTTTCTAATAAAACTTACCATTCAAACGAGACATTTTCCGACATGCCTGTCTCAGAATCGCTCTTTGTGTTCAGAGATACTTGAGATTTTTTCCGAACAGTAAGTCGCTGAGTTTCTCTGTTAATAAACCGCCATTACTTACTAATCTAACTAGTTGTCAAGATAATAGTGTGTAATTGAACTTTGCTGTCACCTAATGAATGTCTGTTTTCATTTCAGCTGTGATTTTGCCCACAATATGGAGGTATCTGCAAACGTTAAATGCGGCGCCGTACTTTCTTGGTCTCAGCCTATCAGCATTCAGCTTCAGCGGGCTTCTCGCCGGTCCTTTATTTGGCCACTGGTCAGATCGCACACTCACCACCAAGAAAATCATCCTGTTCGCCAATGTCTTCGAGATTGTTGGTAAGTTTGAACTTAAAGGAATAGTTCACCCAACAATTAAAATGTACTTAGGCCATCCAAGATGCAGATGAGTTAGTTTCTTCATCAGATTTGGAGAAATGCAGCATTGCATCGCTTGCTCACCAATGGAAGTGAATGGGTGCCGTCAGAATGAGAGTCCAAACAGCTGATAAAAACATCACTGTAATCCACACCACTCCAGTCCATCAGTTAATGTCTTGAGAAGCCAAAAGATGTATGTTCGTAAGAAATAAATCCATATGCACAAATTAAGCACTGTTTACAAGCTAAAACAGTCCAAAATTGTTTTAAATAAATATTGTGATTGTGACGGCACCCATTCACTGCAGATATGAGTAAACATTAAAGTGGAAAAAATGAAAATTTTCAGAAAATGTGTTCACGCTCAGGCCATCCAAGATGTAGGTGAGTTTGTTTCTTCATCAGATTTGGAGAAATGCAGCATTACATCACTTGCTCACCAATGGAAGTGAATGGGTGCCGTCAGAATGAGAGTCTAAACAGCTGATAAAAACATCACAGTAATCCAGAAGAACTCCACACTACTCCAGTCCATCAGTTAATATTTTGAGAAGTTAAAAGCTGCATGTTTGTAAGAAACAAATCCATTTTTGAGATGTTTTTTCACTTAAAACTGTTGCTTCTGGTCATCTCGTCTGAAGCAGGAGAGAAATATGCACAAATTAAGCACTATTTACAAGCTAAAACAATCCAAAACAGTTTAAAATTAATATTGTGATGTTTTTAGCAGCTGTTTGGACTCTCATTCTGATGGCACCCATTCACTGCAAATGTGAATAAACCTAAAAGTGGAAAAAAATTATATTTGCTGAAAATATACTCACCCTCAGGCCATCCAAGATGTAGATGAGTTTGTTTCTTTATCAGATTTGGAGAAATGTAGCATTGCTCACCAATGGAAGTGAATGGGTGCCGTCAGAATGAGAGTCCAAACAGCTGATAAAAACATCACAATAATTCAGAAGAACTCCACACCACTCCAGTCCATCAGTTAACATCTTGTGAAGACAAAAGCTGTGTGTTTGTAAGCCCCAAATCCATCTTTAAGATTTTTTTATTTAAAACTGTTGCTTCCGGTCATCTAGTTTAAATCAGGAGAGAAATATGCACAAATCAAGCACTGTTTACAAGCTAAAAAAGTCCAAAACAGTTTTAAATAAATATTGTGATGTTTGTATCAGGACTCTCATTCTGACGGCACCCATTCACTGCAAATGTGATTAAACCTTAAAGTAAAAAAAAAGAAAAATTGCTGAAAATATACTCATCCTCAGGCCATCCAAGATGTGGATGAGTTTGTTTCTTGGAAAAATGTAGCATTACATCACTCGTTCAATAATGGATGTGAATGGGTGCCAACAGAATAAGAGTCCAAACGGCTGATAAAAACATCACAATAATACACAAGTAATCCACTCCAGTCCATCCCATTCTGGCGGCACCCATTCCGATCCACTGGCTAGCAATGATGTAATGCTACATTTTTCCAGATCTGGTGAAGAAACAAACTCATCTACATCCTGAATGAATTATTCCTTTAATGAACACTTGTACTGTCGGTGACCTAACATCTCTTTCTGCCTTTTTTTTTTTTTTTTAGGTAATTTTATGTATTTTATGGGATACTCCAAATGGTTATTGCTCTGCAGTCGTCTAGTTGCAGGTAAAGTTTCAGTCTAATTTCTTTAAGGTTATGTCTATTTTAATGCTTGAGAGATTGAACCAGTTTCTAATGTTTTAGGTATTGGCACTGGTGCTGGATCATCTATCTTCGGCTTCTTGACTAGAAATACAGCTCCTGAGGACCGTTCGACTGTTTTTGCTGCGGTCATGGCCTGCCGTCAAGCTGGGCTTCTCATTGGTTGGTGAAAATAAATTAGTAGACCATACATGGAAATTAGGATTGTGAGATAAACATTTCAGTAAAATAAAATAAAAGTTCTCTATATTTAATTTAGTGTTATTTTCATGCTTAGTTTTTTTGTATTGTCTTCCAGGTCCTGCATTCAATATCTTTCTCAGACTCTGTAACTTCCAGATCGGACCTTTTACAGTAAACAAATACACTTCCCCAGGGGTAAGATCCTGAAGATTTCCAAATTGACTTTGTATGAAGAGTCTGGACATTTGCAAACGTACTTCACGCGAATGTATTTATTTCTTTTCAGCTCTTCATGTGCCTGCTGTGGTTCCTTCTTCAGTTTGTAGTCCTGTTCATGTATTGGGACTTCAGTCCTCAAGATCAAACGCGTCAGAGGAGCGGAGTGGAGCAAGAGAAGGTGGAGCAGGAGGAAGAAGAGGAGAGTGATGAGGGAAAACCTTTGGTTGGGCCCAACGAGCTCACTGGGTCATACGGGACAGTCACTAGTGTCCAGTCCAGAACCTCCTCGGTGGCCAACGGTGATGTGACTCACGTTTCCCCTCCGCCTTCACCTCCACCTGAGGACGTCAACTCCAGTCCGTTCAAGAACTTCAGCGTCAGCAGTGGTGAGAGCCTAAATTATGTATTTTTTAAAATCATAATAACAGAAAATAAAAAAAAAAAAAAAAACTAGTCTTGTCTTAAAGAAGCCTTGTTAGCTGAAAAACAATTCTGGAATAGAAAAGAGATTTTCAGTTGAGTCAACTGAAGTTTAAAAACTTGTTTATCCTATTAAAATTATATCTTTTTTAATTCAGTATTATAAGTAAACGACGCAACTTCTTAGTAGAGTAATAGGATTACTGTAGAATTGTTGTTTGGTTTTGAAAGCTGCTTTACTCAAAGGAGAACTTAATGATCTTAGCTTATAAGATGTTTGGTGGTGTGAAACATCACACACTTCATGTTCAGATCAATCTAAATCTGACTTGATATAAATCAAATTTGGAAACCTAGTTATTGTAAATTTCTCTACGGGAATGAGTTTGGTTTCAAATCCAACTGTGTGTTTCATTGTTTCTATTTTCAGAGTTCCTCAGAGAGGAGGTGATTGTGCTGTTGGCAGCTCAGTTTATCACACTGTTTAATCAGACTGCTCTGGAGGTGAACACACACACACACACTCCTATAGTAGCAGGTTCTGCAAAATGAAAAATTTAACGAATGACACACTTTCAGTTCATGTTTTCGGATTAAAAGTGAATTGGCCATACTCAACACCAAATCTTGAAATGGATTAATGTAAACTGAATTTTGATTTAATTTGCACTGCAGTTTTCACACACTCTGCAGAATTATTCATTTGAATTTGATTAGGATATGAATCTGCATTGATATGACTTGGAATTTAAACTGAATTTGCCATACACAACACAGAATGTTGAATTGGAACTGAAATTGGATTTGATTTGATTTAAAATTGTCACACTTCACAAAATGTTAAATTGGAATTTTAATTGATTTGGATTTGAATTTAAATTGGCCACACTTTCTATAAAAGACTGAATTGGAATTTGAATGGATTTGAATTTAATTGAGGTTGGATTTGATTTGGAATATATATTGAGTTTGCCAATCCAAATCAATTCAAAGTCCGACTTAACATTCTGGGAAGTGTGACAATTCACAGAATGTTGAATTTGAATTTGAACTGATTTGAACTGGAACTGGAATTGGATTTGATTTGATTCAATTCGAAATTGTTACACTTCACAGAATGTTGGATTTAGATTTAAATTTGCCACACTTTCTATAAAAGACTGAATTGGAATTTGAATGGATTTGAATTGGAATTGGATTGTATTTGAAATTTCCACACTTCACAGAATATTGAATTGGAATTTGAATTGATTTCAACTGGAATTGGATTTAATTTGAAATTGCCATACTTCACAGAATGTTTAAATGGAATTTAAATTGATTTGGATTTGGATTTAAATTTAAATTTTCAACACACTCCATAAAAGACTGAACTGGAATTAGTATGGATTTAAATTTAAACTGAAGTGGTTTAAATTTCAATTGGTTAAAATTCATTTGAATTTAAATTTGCTGCACATTCCATAAAAGAGTGAATTTGAATGGATTTGAATTTAAATTGGACATGAAATCAGGTTTGATTTGAAATTGCTTCACTTCACAGAATGTTGAATTAGAATTGATTTGGATTTGAATGTAAATTTGCCACACATTCAATAAAAAACTGAATTGGAATTTGAATGGAACTGAATTCGGATTTAAAAGGGTTTGGTTTGGTTGTGGTTTGATTTGATTTGCAATTTAAATTAAATATGCCATGCACTTCACAGAATGCTTAATTGGAATTTAAATAAATTGAAATTTGAATCTGAACTGGAATTGGATTTTATTTTAATTTGACACACTTTACAGAATGTTGAATTGGAATTTGGAACTGGAACCATTGACCTGTATGACTGGATTGCATCATTGACTGTCAGCCAAAACCTTGATGTCAAGTCACCCGATTTGAAGTGTATGAGTCACACAGGATTAGTTTTTATGATATGTTTATGTCAATTATTTATTATCTGCAATGCTTATGGTCTTTCCGGGCAGGATAAGCAATACAATAAAATTGTTTATTTGGGTATGTGAGCTGCGCACTTGCCAACACAGTAGGAAATATTAAACATGAACATATATCTGGTATTAGCACCAGAAATCAATTTGTATAAATATTACAATACAATTCTGCATCCAAGTGTAATATTGTATCTGCTAACATTGTTCCTCTAGACTATGGTGACTCCTCTGACGCAGAAGTTCTTTAACTTCGGCGAGTTGGAGAACAGCATCATGTACTGTGTGTGTGGCGTGGAGGTGATCGCAGGCTTCCTGTTCGTGCGCTGGTTGAGCAAGCGTGTGGCGGAGCGAGTGGTGCTGGCCGTCGGCCTCATCCTCTGCAATATCTCCTGCGTCTGGTGCCTGATCTTCCTGGCCAATCCTCAGGGTAAGAAGAACACACAGAACATGTTGTGCTTATAAGCTGTAAAATCCCTCACGCCTCACAAATGTTTCTGCGGTTTAGGTGGATTTGCGTGGCAGCTGGCGGAGTTCATCATTGGAGTTTTCCTACAGGTCCTGGGCCTTCCTTTTGTGGCAGTCGCCCAGGTGTCTCTCTTTTCCAAAATTACATCAGAGAAGACACAAGGTTAGTCCTAAGAACACAGTAGCTGCTTAGCAAGTGCCTAGAAACAAGTCAGGTGTGCTCACATTTATGATTGTTCAGTGACTTTTATTGGGGGTGAAATTTAGTCAGTAAGAGTCCAAGCGATCTTGAGGGTGAAGGATTTCGCCATGCAAATTTTACAACGGGTTCAGGTGTGTTGGTCAAATGGATGTGCTGTTTGGTTTGAAAGTGAGCTGTCACAATGAACCCTTGTCACCCACAAAATGTTGCTAATGACTGTTTCTGTCACTGAATTAAAAACTAAAATATATGCAAGATATAAACTCACAATTCTGACTTTTTATTTCACAAGTCTCACTTTCTCGCAGTTCTAACTTTTTCACAATTTTGAGTGTATATCTTGCAAGTCTGACTTTTTCTCGCAATTGCGAGTTTTTATCTTACAATTCTGACTTTAATCTTGCAACTGCGAGTTTATGTCACACAATTCTGACTTTCTGGCAATTGTGAGTTTATATCACACAGTTCTGACTTTTTTCTTGTAATTGCACACTTATAACTGGCGATTTGTACTTTTTTTCTTGCAGTTACAAGTTTATTTCACAATTCTGGCTTTTTCTAACAATTGCTAGTTTATATTTATCATTTCTGACTTTATTGCAATTGCAAGTTTATATCTCTCAATTCTGACTTTTTTCTCGCAATTCTGACTTTTTTCTAACAATTGCAAGTTTATATCTCACAATTCTGACTTTTCTCATAATTCTGAATTTTTTTCTTGCAATTCTAACTTCTTTTTTCACATGTCTGACTTTTTCCTCACAATTGGAAGTTTATATATCGCAGTTCTGACTTTTTCTTGCAATTGCGAATTTTATCTTGCAATTCTGACTTTTTTTTCTCACAGTTGCAAGTTTATTTTGCATTTTTGGCTTTTTTTTCTTGCATATGTGAATTATATCTAGCAATTCTGACTATTTTCTCATAATTAGGAATATATATTTTACAATTTAGACTTTTTTTTTCACAATTGCGAGTTTATATCTTGCAATTCTGACTTTGTTGCAATTCAGACTTTTTTCTTGCAGTTATGATACTGACTTTTTTGCAGTTTTGACACTTTTGTCACATTTCTGACTTTTTTCTCACAATTGGAAGTTTATATCTTGCATATTTGACTTTTTCTCACATTTGTGAGTATATATATTGCAATTCTGACTTTTTCTTGCAGTTGTGAGTTTATATCTCACAGTTTTGACTTTTTTTTTCTCACAATTATTAAAAAATATTTTGCATTTTTGGCTTTTTTCTTGCAATTGTGAATTATATCTTGCAATTCTGACTATTTTCTCATAATTAGGAATATATATTCTACAATGTAGACTTTTCTCACAATTGCGAGTTTATATATTTCAATTCTGACTTTTTTTAATGCAAGTGCGAGTTTATATCTTGCAATTCTGACTTTGTTGCAATTCTGACTTTTTTCTTGCAATTGTGATACTGACTTTTTTTGCAGTTTTGACACTTTTGTCACAGTTCAGACTTTTTTCTTGCAATTGTGAGTTTAAACCTCACAATACTGATTTGAGGTTTATATCCTTGCAATTCAGACTTTTTTTTCTGACAATTGTGAGTTTATATCTCACAATTCTATTTTTTGTTCTTGTTATTGTGAGTTCATATTTCAGTTCATACATTTTATTCAGTGGCGGAAACAAGCTTCCATAGTGACCACACCTTTGCACAAAAATAAATGTCTTTTTCAACTTTTAGGTGAGGCTTTTTCCAGCACCATACAAAGTGACAAATGTTTCTAGTTTTTCTGGTTTGCTAAAGCTTAGGCATTGTTTGGATCAAGCCTGTGTGTGTGTTCAGGGTTCAGTCAGGGAATCCGACGCTCCGTTGGAGGACTGGCCACCATTCTCGGCCCTCTCTGGGCGGGCGGTCTGACCTCTAACCTGTACGTGATGCTGGGGCTGATGATGGGTCTGCTCGCCCTACTCACTGTGAGTCCAGATGCACATGTGTTGCTCTCTAGAGCAACTATTGAACACACAAGAGCATGAAAACACTCTGAGACCTCTTTGGTTAATCTGTAACTCCTCTGAATGATTGACAGATAATGATGGTGGTGTCCTATGAGCGACTGGTGGAGCCTGTAACTGTAGACAGTCACACAGGCACTGAGTCTGAAGACTGACGCAGGTAATCATACTATTAACTTTACACTGAACCATACGTGGTGCCTTGAATTGAAATCTAGCATACTAATCTTGTATATTACAAGTTTATAATCAAGTATCAAAAAAAAGAGGACCTTTGGGTATATATACAGACATAATAAAAATAAAAATGTACTTATTTATTTAACAATATTCTTTTTTTGTCTGTAGGGTTTGATTTCAGCAAGCTTGAGCCGTTGTTGGTGAGCGAGCTGATCCTCATTTGACTCAATAAATCTTGATTCAATAAATCTAGGTTTGATTCACGTTAACACAGCTCCAGCTGAACCACCATCAGTGACCAACATCTGGATTCACTGTAACAACACTAATAAATGCAGTGAATGGAGACGTCAGGAATGGGTAAGACCTACATAACAAGCAAACATAGATGCTGATGAAATGAGGTGATTCTCTGGATGTCTTCATCTCTGCTCTGTGCAGAGCTTTGATCAGGGCAAAGACTTTTGATAAATGCACATCTCTACTATATTTCCTATGGAAATTCCAGTAGATCAAATGTTTTAGGATTGAGAACGAAAGCCACATTCAGAGGGAAAATCCATTCATGTGCGTAATTATTTTATATTAATAAAGAGATGAATGCAATAAATTTAGGATAATATGTGAGTTATGTTGCTTATTGATTATTTAATAAAAGAGAATATTATTATACGTTTTTTTTTGTGTGTGTGATGCAGAGGCTGTTTGTGTTAGAAAGCTTCAGCATTTTTCAAAATGTAATTATTTCCCTTTTTTCGCTTGAAAAGATTACTGCTACTTTCCATAATCAGACCACCTTAGGCCCAAAATATCAGGGCTGCTTTAAGATATATAGATTATAATTGAAAACAAACAAACAAACTAAAAACATTACATGTTTTTACATTTCGTGTCCCTTTTTTCATAATTTTGGATTTATTTTAAAAAAAAGTCTTATTTTTTATTTCTTTTTTAATTTTTATTTTACAGTTCTGTTAAATTTCAGTGCATACAAATTTTCTCAGTACATAATTTCTCAATTCAAATTTTTAAAAATCAGATTTATTATTATTATTATTATTATTATTATTATTATAGTAACACTTCACAGTAAGGTTCTTTAGTTAACATTAGTTAACGGCCTTAATTAACATGAACTAAGGATAAACAATACATCTACAGCATTTATTAATCTTAGTTAATGTTAATTTCAGAATTTATTAATGCATTATTAAAATCACAAGATGTGTTAACATTAGTTAATGCTCTGTGAACTAGCATGAACAAACAATGAACGACTATTTTTATTAACTAACATTAACAAAGATTAATAAATACTGTAGTAAATGTATTGTTCATTGTTTGTTCATTTTAGTTAATACATTAACTAATGTTAACAAATAAAAAGTGTTACCATTATTATTATTATTATGGTAACACTTTACAATGAGTTTGTATTAGTTAACATGAATGCATTAGTCAACATTAACTAACAATGAAAAACTGTTAAGCATTACTGAATTTTTGTTAAAGTTAACTTACACATATACTAATAGGTTAGTTAATACATTAGTTATCATGAACTAACACTAAACAATGCCACTGTTCGGGATTAGTTAATTTTTTGTTAATGTTAACTAATGCATCTCTTCTTCATATGACATATTATGTAAATAGTTATCATTTGTTAATTAGTTATCATAAACTAGCAAAGATTAAATAATACTGAACAGATGCATTGTTCATTGCTCATTGTAAATGTTAACTTACCCATATACTAAAGCATCTCTTCACATTAACAGTTGAATTAGTTAACGCTGGTTAATGCATTTGTTATCATGAGCTAACACTGAACAACGCCACTGACCGGGATTAATTAATTTTTTGCTGATGTTAACTTACACATATACTAATACATCTCTTCACATTAATGTAATTAGTTAACTTTGGTAAATGCATTAGTTATCATAAACTAACAAAGATTAAGTAATGCTGAACAAATGTTATACATTGGTAATGTTAACTTACCCGTCTAGTAATGCAACTCTTTACATTAACAGTTTAATTAGTTAATGTTGGTTAATGCACTAGTTAACATGAACTAACAAAGATTAAGTAATTCTGAACATATGCATTTTTCATTGTTACTGTTAACTTACCCATATACTAATGCATCTCTTTACATTAACAGTTGAATTAGTTAACGCTGGTTAATGCATTTGTTATCATGAGCTAACACTGAACAACGCCACTGACCAGGATTAATTAATTTTTTGCTAATGTTAACTTACACATATACTAATACATCTCTTCACATTAATGCAATTAGTTAACTTTGGTAAATGCATTAGTTATCATAAACTAACAAAGATTAAGTAATGCTGTACAAATGTTATACATTGGTAATGTTAACTTACCCATCTAGTAATGCATCCCTTCACATTAACAGCTTAATTATTTGACGCTGGTTAATGCACTAGTTAACATGAACTAACAAAAACTAAGTAAGGCTGAACATATGTGTTATTGATTGTTAATGTTAACTCTTCACATTAACAGTGTAATTAGTTAAAAAATAAGTAATGCTGAACAGCTGCATTGCTCATTGTTAACTTACCCATATACCAATGCATCTCTTCACATTAACAGTTTAATTAATTAACACTGGTTAACACATTAGTTAACATGAACTAACAAAAATTAAGTAATGCTGGACAGATGTGTTGTTCATTGTTATTGTTAACTTACTCATATGCATCTTTTCACATTAACAGCTTAATTAGTTAATGTTGGTTAATGCATTAGTTAACATGAACTAACAAAAATAAGTAATGCTGAACAGAATGTTGAACGTTGCTCATTGTTATTGTTAACTTACCCATATACCAATGCACCTCTTCACATTAACAGTTTAATTGGTTAACATTGGTTAACACATTAGTTAACATGAACTAAATAATGAACTTACTAATTTACAAACCAACTAAGCGTTGGTTATTGTTAATGTTAACTTACCCATTACTAATACATTTCTTCACGTTAACTGATCTATTAGTTTATACTGGTTAATGCGTTAGTTAACAATAACTAACAATGAACAGCATCACTGTTTGGGATTAGTTTTTTCTTAATGTTAAATTGCATGTATACTAATGCATCTTTTCACAGTAATTAGATCATAATTAGTTAACGTTGGTAAATGCATTAGTTAACATGAACTGACAATAAGCTATGCCCATAAATAGCTTTAATTAATGTTTTGTAATGCTAATTTATTATGTAGCAGCTAACACGCACACACACACAGGATGAATAGATTTAATTAGTTAACCAACGTTAACTAATTAAACTGTTAATGTGAAGAGATATAATTCTTTTTATGAAGATCAGACTGTTGTTTTGAAACTAAGGTTTTGTCTTTTTTTTTTTTTTTTTAAACAAAAATAATGGTGGTGAATGGGAGATATTTGGCGAAAGAAAAATAATTGTAAGAAAATATAAGAAAGAATATTAAAATAACTTTATTTTAATAATATATTACAGTAATTTCTTTTGCTTTACACTAAACACTAAAGGAAAATGTCAAACGATTGAAATGATTGAATCACTGTAGAATACGTCTGTACATTAACTGTCCACTAGAGGGCGTCCTTAACCACATAAAACAATCCAGCAGCCATTGAGAATGACTGAGAAATATTGAGGCATTTATCAATCTCCAATAAACCCATTACTCCCTTTTTCTCATCTGCACTTGTAAAATGTCAGTATCTGTTGAAACTACACTGCGATCACTGTTACGTAACAGCATATTACTCTACTTTGTCTATAGTTTACTACAATTTTATTTTTTATTGTTTTGTACTTAAACATATTTAATATGTGCCATAATTTGTCATGAATAAGCATAACTTAAGTGCACAATTAATGTGTGGCCAGACAATATTTGTTTTGTTCAAAGGCTGTAATGCATTTTTAGTTTTGTACTTTAGTGAAACTATTTGTTATTATTTGTGTTTTGAATGTCCTGACTATTCAACTTCTGATCGCTTTACATTGGTCAGATGTGATTTTGTTAGATTTGTGGGCAAATTTGACTTTTTCATTTAAAATGATTCTTTATTCCAAAAAAAATGTCAGCAGTTTATTGAAACACTCTCTATTTAATACTGGGATCCGTGTGAGAAAGAAAATCCTGTTTGACTCATCTCTCCGAGGGGAATCATCCAGGTGCTGCCTCTTCTTTTTTTTTATTATTTTTATTTTCCGTTTCGAGTGTTTTCCGTTATGTTGTTTTTCCATAAAGCTTATTTTTACCCTGTGTCTCTTGATCTCAATAAACTGAAAAATGTTGCATGGATGGATGATTCACTTCTGTGACAAGCTCACATTTTTCCGTTCTCTTAAAAATAACGATCATAAAAATAACGATTATCTTATTAAAAAGAATAGTACATTTTGGTTGAAAATGATATATTATCAGTACATACACAAAAAATCAGTGCATATAAATAACATTTTCATTCTAAATTATATGCATAACATTTTTAAAAATAAATAAATACATAACCTGATGAGCATCTTGTATTGCAGAATTTAAAGGCGAGACAAACAAATTAACTAATAGTTATCGTCTTACCCAGTTGATTGATTACATTGATAATTGCAAACATTTTTTGTATTACAGGTTTTCTAAAATGTCAGGTTTAAATAAGCAAATGAGGCATTATTTGCATACTAATTTGCATACATTTCTAGTACACAAATCTAAACACTGGAAGTCAGTTTCAAATTCTTGTTTATTTATTTATTCATTTTTTTTTTTTTTTTTACTTATTAAAGTAAAATGTTTTTACAGAGGGAATTTTGGGTATCTCATTTTTGTCACGCCATAATTCAGAAAACAATATATTTCTCACAATTTTGGGGGAATGAAATGTTGTATATAATCAAGCAAATTATATATGAACAAACCCTCTGTAAAAACCTTCAGGATATAAACAGGAATAAAAATGTGAAGTTTGGTGTGTGTAAGTGCTACTGAAGTGGAGATTTATGGCTCAATGTAGGAGAAAAAAACTAATTTTTGAGAAAACGGCCTTTAAAAATATGTATGTAATTTAAATTATTGACACAAACAGATAAAGTGCTATAAAAGAAACACTTAACAGTGTCTTTTGGATGTTTTCTTTCCATTAGCCTGAAAAAACACTTTATGAAAAACCAAAAAGCCCAAATCTCAAACTTGACAGGTGCATGAAAAACGAACAAAATGTTTTTTGCCTGCAGTGTCTCTCCTTAAATATTTCTTCTTTGTTTTGTTAAAACGTGTCTTTTACTTTTTTATTAAATTTTAATCCCTGATTTTGGTTTATATATCAAGATGAAATATGACGTTTCAGTGCAAATTGGAGTTAGAATAATAATGTAGCGTTGATATTTTTATATCTTCCATAATAGATTGGTAACACTTTATTAAAACCTTTATGTATAATGCATTGTAAGTGTATTCATAAAGTATGTTATAACGCATCTTTTCATAAATAATTGTAACCAAAATTAACATGCATTATAATATTTGAAAGTTTGATTGTCATGTGTTTTAATATGTTACACTCTGTAAATAATTAGATAAGTATTATAATAATTCATAAGATCATACAGTGCATTATAGGTTGCATTACAAGGCATAATTAGGTTGGCTTGAGAAATCTAACTGATCTCCCTCTCTGTGCTGTCTCTTTTCTAACTGATCCGACTTCATAAAATGAAAGATTAAAAGTCATAAAAATCCCATTGACGGAATGTTCAAATGAGCAACACTCTTCAAACTCCTACTGTCAAAACTCCCAGAATCCTTTGAGACTCAATCAAGACTTTCCTTCTATGTACTATCTAATTATCTATCTAGTCAAACCTAGCTACTAGAATCATGCTAGTAAGTTGTTAATCATGCTAGTAACATGCTAGCACCTGCTAATTATGCTAAACACATGCTAGAAAAATGCTAATCATGCTAGAATCATGCTAGTAACATGTTAGTAGCTTGCTAATCATGCTAGAATCATGCTAGTAACTTGTTAATCATGCTTGAAACATGTTACTAACTTGCTAATCATGCTAGAACCATGCTAGTAACATGCTAGCACCTGCTAATTATGCTAAAAACATGCTAGTAACATTCTAATCATGCTAGAAACGTTTATCAACATTCTAATCATGCTAGAAACATGCCAGCAACTTGTTAATCATACTGAAATAATGCTAGGAACATGCTAGTAACTTGTTAATCATGCTAGAAACATGCTAGCAACCTGCTAATCATGTTAGAAACATGCTGGCATCTTGCTAATCAGGTTAAAACATGCTAACAACTTGCTAGTCATGCTAGAATCATTATAACAACTTGCTAATCATGATAGAGACATGCTAGCAACATGTTAACAACTTGTTAATCCTGGTAGAAACATGTTAGTAACTTGTTAATCATGCTAGAATCATGCTAGTAACATGCTAATCATGCTTGAAACATGCTAGTAACTTGCTAACGTGCTAGAATCATGCTACTAACATGTTAACGCCTGCTATTCATGCTAGAAACATGCTAATCATACCAGAAACATGCTAGCACCTAGTAATCGTGAAACATGCTAGCAACTTGCTAATCATGCTAGAAACATGATAGCAACCTTCTAATCATGGTAGAAACATGCTAGCAACTTGTTAATTATACTATAACCATGATAGAAACATGCTAGCACCTGCTAATCATGCTAGAAAAATGTTAGCAACTTGCTAATTATACTGAAATCATGTTAGAAACATGCTAGCATCTTGCTAATCAGGCAAAAACATGCTAGCAACATGGTAACAACTTGTTAATCACATTAGAAACATGATAACAACTTGCTAATCATGTTAAAAACATGCTGGCAACTCATCAAACTTAAAATATTTTTTCTTAAAACTTTTGAAACTTTCTGTTGCAACTTTCTCAAGCCAACCTAAAGTTTGACTTGACAAACTTTTTTTATCTAGTTAATGCATTAAAACTACTTATATAATGCATTTATATATATATATATAGCTTTAAAGTGTTTTCCATATATTTTACTGACGAGCTTATGGTTGCAAAATAGTTTGCCTAAAACATTATATTTAATAACATTTTTAGAATATTTTAGTAACTTAAACATTTATTTTCACATGGGATTTTTGTCTGTTATTAGTAAATTTAACAGAGCACTAACAGACATGGAAGTATGAGAGAAAAATAAATAAATAAATAAAAAATAATAATACATTAAATTGTTAGTTTTACATAAAAAGATGTATGTTTTTATCCACAAAAGCTTTTTGTTGACAGCTTTGACAAGCTCTGCTAAATTTCCCAGCTCCAAACGACAGGGGTCACTGTGTTTCCATATGAAGAAACGCTTAACGATGGGCGGAGCAAAGACGCCTGCGCTCGTTAACATTCCTTGTAAACAAGTGACGCCGTTTGGAGGGCGGGGCGATTCGGTGGCCTTTCGCTGAACTCTTGATTCTAGACGGAGGAGGGGGCTGCTTATGAAGGAGCGCAAGTACGGCATGTTGGCAATGGCCAGGCATTTGGGTTATGTTTTAGTGAAGCGACTCACGGCCCGCAGGAGAGATCTGACCGGCCCATGACCCCACGACTGGGGTCGGAAGTTCAGAAAATGTCACGTCATAGCTGATGTGACAGTCTGTGGTTAGTGTTGATCCCCCAAAAACCCAAATAAAAAAATCAGCCTTCATCCATGATAGCAGACGCGTGAACTTCGGATGAACTTTGCTTAAATCTTTCGTAGGGACAACGAGAGTTCATATTTGGGTTTGTTTGGGTGCGCACTTTGTTAGAGATTCGACATTTGAAAAGAAACGCTGGAGCAATATCGGATTTTTGTTAGATCATCCGAGAACTGACCGAAGATTGACCTCGTGCGCGAGCGACAAATTCGGCTAGATTTCGTAAGCGCCGCTGGGTGACCTCGCCATGCCATTTTGTGTTTTGTTACTGTCTTGGTTTTCAATTTACACACTTTATGATGTCAAAAAAGGCCACTTTGACTGAGACTTTAAAAATATACACCACGGCATAAAATGGGTTTTTTACGTTTTCCGGGCGCTTTATTAAATATTAAGTTTGTACAGTGGTGTTGGAAGATGCTTTTAAGAGTTGTAAATCAAAAAAGTGTCACTGCCTCAAAAAAGCCTTTAAATAATCCAGCGTGACATTCACTGAAGTGAGGCGGCTTGTGCGATCGAGGACCGTGGCTTAATATCCTCCTCGATAATGGATGTGAGATGCGTATAAAGTCCAGTCGAGGGCTTCTTGAGATCACGTACTAAGGGAACAGGAAGATGAGAAAATGTTGAGTGGTCTTAAAATTTCAGGGGAAAAAGTCATGGGTGTCGTGAAGGAGTTTAGACATAATTACATTTCTTTCCAATATTTTAAAACTAAAAACTAAAGCATCACATTCATCTAAACAGAGTTTTGTCATCATTTACTCAGCCCTTCCAAACTTTTGACTTTGTTTATTATTTGGAGGCCAAATGGAGATATTCTGAATGATGTACTGACACAAAATCATTGTGAAAGTATCATAAAAGTGTCATAAGCAGTCTAAAAGAAAACAGATCATAATTTGATTGTTGTATATAAGTCTTCAAAAGTGAAATGACAGCTTAGATTAATTTTTAATCATTTTGAGTCGTTAATTCATACAAGATGGTGAAATTGTAAGAGGCTTTGTACTGCTTGAGTCATGTCCTACAAAAATGTACAACCTAGGAACCTAACCATGATTTTTATGGGAAAATAAAAAATTAAGGCCATTGTTTTTGTAAAAGTTGTATGTTATTATATGGTCGTGCAGTCTCGTAATTATTATAACAATTTGTCATGAGAATTTCATAGAGAAGCATCGGTCCAATTCAAGAAAAAAACTATTTTTGAGAACTAGATAAACCAAATCATTAAAAAGATCAGAAAAGATTATTACCTTAAATCTGTAACAGTCTGATTATTGCAATAGTTATTGCAATAAAAAAACACAAAAAAAAGGTTACAATTTAAATATTGCAATGGTCATGCAATGGTAAAAGACTAGATCCATCATTTTTTACTTTTTTTTTTCACAAAACAATGTAATATGGGTTTAGAATGCTATTAATCTCTGCATTAGTGTCACAAATGTAAAAAAACAAACAAACAAACAAAACCGTTACAATTTGAATATTGCAGTAGTCATTGTAATAAAAAATGTCTAAATACATTATTAATATTTTTTAACCTTTTGTGTTTCACAAAGCAATCTAATATGGGTTTAGAATGTCATTAGTCTTTGCATTACTGCCACACATGGCAAAAACAAACAAACAAACAAAACAAAATATAGCTGATTTTTTAATAATATATTTTTAATAATAATATATATATATATATATATATATATGTATGTATGTATGTATGTGTATATATATATATATATATATATATATATATACAGTACTGTGCAAAAGTCTTAGGCCACTAGTATTTTCATCAGCTAAAAAATGGTTTAAAGTCAATTAAAGTCAGTCTTTTGTTGTAGTGTGTCAGTAGGAAACATCAGTTTACATTTGTAAACATTCATTTTGCCATTAATTATAATAATCCAGTGAGATTTTTGTATGGAGCACAGGCTGTTGTCACACTCCTCGTGCAAACAGAGATCTGATCTCTTCATCATTCAATCCAGTCTGTCTTAAGAAACAGCAAAAACGGAGACAGACTAAATCCAGAAGAACTGTGGCAACATCTCCAAGATGCTTTAAGAGACCTATACCTACAAAGCTTCAGTACTGTTAAAATTTTTAGGCAGTTAGGCACATAAAATGAGGATGCTGTCAAAAACAATGTCATAAATTGATTTTCTTTATCAATGAACTTCTATAAACTAAAATAAATCAGCATTTGATGTGACCATCCTTTGTGTTTAAAGCAGCTTTTGCCCTATGTGCACTTGTGCATAGTTTTTTCAGGTAGCTTTGCAGGTAGGTTACTTGAAACATCTTGGTGATGTTGCCACAGTTCTTCTGGATTTAGTCTGTCTCTGTTTTTCTGTTTCTTCATGTCATTCCAGAGACAGACTGGATGATGGTGAGATCAGATCTCAGTGTGGAGCACTGGCTGTTGTCAGACTCTCACTAGATTATTACAATTAATGGCAAACAGAATGTTTGGAAATGTAAACCGATATTTTTTACTGACACACTACAGCAAAAGATAGAAATAACTTACTTTAAACCATTTTTTAGCTGGTGAAAATACTAGTGGCCTAAAACTTTTGCACAGTACTGTGTATATATATATATATATAGCTGATTACCAGGGTTCAAGTGCTTTAGGTATTTAAGCACATAAGGAAAATGAAATTACATTATTTATTATTTATCAAGAATGTAACCACCTAAATCAATTATTAAAAAATCAAAAATCATTTACCATTACTGTTATAGCACCAGCTGTGGTACAATCTCCCTGAAACTTTGCATGCTTGTTTAGGATCAGCTGTCGCACGCGCTCAGTGGGTTTTGTGAGGTTTTGAGTTTTCATTTAGGCTTTATAGGCTTTTGGGTATATTTGGACAGGCCCCTTTTCTAAAGAACCCTGTCGTAGCTTCCCAAAGGGTAAATTTCAGCATGTTTTTGATAATTATTGACCTAGAGAATCCAGAGAATTTCCAGGCTGAGAGAAAAACCTAGGACTAGTTTGCAAAAGTAGGTTTTTCACATCTCCTCAATCATTTAAAAAACGCTTTGATTGAAAGCAGTGGTTCTAGAGGCAAAGTTGTTTGAAATGATGAGGTCTATCATACAATATGAATATCACGTGTATGTGCAGAAAACCATGCAACATACAATCGTTTACGCCCTCAAAGAATGCAATATTGCCCCCTAGTGGCTGATTTCTGTCAAATTTCTCACAGACCTTTGGGGCTGTGAGTCAAACATGCCCACAGAGTTTCGTTCCGATCAGCTGGATCCGTTAACCTTGTCTAATGGGTGCTCAAAATTCATGGGCCAGTGGTGGGCATGTTTTTTTAAGATACGCAAATGTCCTTGTAGACACTTGTGGCACTTTGGACCAGTGATTGTTGCCCATCCCCCTTCTAACGTTTTGGCGTCCCTTTTTTGGATCCTTATCGATATTTACTTTCCAGAGAATCTTTCTCCACTGATTTAATTCTGATCGGGCAAAAAACCTAGGACTAGTTTGCAAAAGTAGGTTTTGCAAATAATGCGAAATACCCGAAATTTTGCAGTTTTGCGTGAAAACATGCGCGTTGTCCGGCATGAGCCAAGGATTCCAATGACATAAGACATCTGAGCCTGCACCTGACAGTTTAGGAGTTATGAGCGATTTCGTACTTTTGATCCCTGTAGCGCCCCCCCCGTGAGGCCGATTGGGGCGAGCCTTGGTCACGTTGTAGACGGTGTGAGTACTACCATCCCTCCGAGTTTCAAGTCTCTACGACTTACGGTTTGGTCTGCGCAATCAGTTTTACATGTAGATCGCTGATCAGTGGCCATTCTAACAATTACAATAGGGTTACATTAGGGTAACACAATGGTCAACACAATAGAAAAAAAACTACTAAATATATCATAAAAATGTTACCTAAGAAGATAACATGAGTTTAGGACGGTGTTACTGTTTGTGTTAGTACCGGAGATGTTCCAAAAAAAAATCTGTTCTGTCACAATTCAAATATCGCAATAGTCATTGTAATGGGAAAATGACTTGTGTCAAATATTTTTCCTTTTGTGTTTCACAGAAGAGAGAAGATCACACAGGTTTGGAATGACATTACTCTGCATAATTGCCGCAGATGTCTAATGAGATGTTACAATCTTTCGAAATGGAGCTTAACCTCTTGATCATGGGAAATGTCCTTAGAATAAGTCGTTTGTTCTTCTCTACTTTTGTCTCGTTTAATCGGTTTAGTTGATATAAAAACAGGTGTCCAGTGGCAAAATCTCCAGACTTTCCCAGCATTGAATATTTTGAACAAAAGTGATGGGACGGCTAAATCACGTTCATTAGTCCCCTAAAACCCAAAACAAAACCAGTTTGTCTGAAGAATAAAGTTTTCCTGCCCCCGGTGCATTCGCTTCAGTTTAGTGTCCGTACAACCCTGCTTCGCTCTGACGGCCCCCGAGGTTCCCATCCTCCTCGTGGGCGTCGGGATTATCGCCCCATCTGTGTCACCCGCGCAGGGCCACGCTGAGCCGCAGGGTCCCGTGCTTAGCAGGGCACCTCGATTGTTAACCCTGATTAACATGATGTGGCATTGAGTGGAGAAACAGTGTGAAAATCAAACGCATGGCATGACCCACTGACCTGCCGTTGAACCGCGACAGAAAGACTGAGACTGAGAGAGAGAGGGAGCGATCCACAGGAGACAAGCAAAAAAAAAAAAGAAAAGAAAAACATGTAAAACCTCAGACTAACATGATAGTGAGTGACTAAAGCGGTCAGTATTTTCACTAAATTACACTTACTTATTAAACACTTGTGCTTTGTTTTGATTTAGTTACTCTGAAATAATTTAAACCATCATACAGTGTATAAAAGGTTCATTTAAAATTATATTTGTTTATTTTCAATAATTTTTCGAAGGGATTTTTTTTTCTTTCTGCCAGTACATGATACTCTGTGGGTGCCAAGTTGTTCTGTGTGGTTTTTAGTGTGGTTGATAGGGTGTTGTGTGACAAAAACAATTTTTATTATTTACTTATTTTAATGAAACTTGATTTATTTATTATTAACACTATTTTTTTCTTTGTTCGTTTGTTTCTTTATTAAACTTGCTTATTTATTTATTTATTTATTTATTTATTAAACTTGCTTATTTATTTATTTATTAGTGCTGTCAAACGATTAATTGTGATTAACTGAATTCCAAAATAAATGTTTTTGTTTACATAATATATATATATATATATATATATATATATGTGTGTGTGTGTGTGTGTGTGTG
The DNA here is from genome assembly GCF_022985175.1 of Labeo rohita. Lineage (NCBI taxonomy): Eukaryota > Metazoa > Chordata > Actinopteri > Cypriniformes > Cyprinidae > Labeo > Labeo rohita. The sequence goes on from NC_066890.1 coordinate 11,415,334, forward strand.
TGTGTGTGTGTGTGTATATTTGTTATGTCTATATAAATATACACACATGCATGGATATATTAAAGAACAATATATATATATATATATATATATAATTCCATTAATATTTTAATGATTATTTAATAATATAAATATTAATAAAAATAAGTACTTAATAATAATTCATTTTATTATATTTAAAATACTTATATTGAAATACTTAAGTAAACTTTCAATAAACTCTTAATAATCTTGTTATTATTAACAAATTATATGAATAAAACAAACATTTTTACTTAAACTTACAACTAAAAAAAAAATAATTATCAGTCATAAAATAAATAACAAAAACACACAAAACAAGTGAGTTTTCATTTTCAAATGAAAACTGAGAATAAAAATGACAATTAATACAAAATATCTCAATGATAACAAAATAGCTCACGAGTATTATTCCTATATTGTGCTTAAATATGATTAGTGGTATGGGTTTATTATATAAAAAATAAAAATAGTTATTGTTTTCAGTTTCTATAATTTAATTCAATTGTTCATTATTAATATAACAATACAATTTCATTATTTAATGTTTTAACTAACATTAATGAACAATAAACAGTACATTTATTACAGTATTTTTAATGCCAGTTAATAAAAATGCAGTTGTGCATTGTTCATGTTCACAGTGTATAACTAATGTTAACAAGCACAGCTTGTGATTTTAATAATGCATTACTAAATGCTGAAATTAACATTAACTAAGATTAATAAATGCTGTAGAAGCATTGTTCGTTCTTAGTTCATGTTAACTCATATTAACTAACGAACCTTATTGTAAAGTGTTTACCAAACAATTTTATCTCCATGTATAAACTGTAGCAAAGAGCAACAATGAAAACTTGCAGATAAAAAGACAATGACGGAGAGATACATCTGATCAGCTTGGAGAGGCAAATAAGCAGAAGTTTAGATTGGGGCTGTTAAAGAGCTTTGTCCGTGTCTCGAGACATGTTCCCATTACAGAGCACTGACCCGCGAATAAACGGCCGGGACAGAGGCAGTTAGATTTGATCAGGCTGTGCCATGTTAAATCATTCATTAAATCCAATTAGCAGAGGTGCTTTAATCGGCCCAGTGCTCCGGAGCCGGATTACAGGCGTTTACCACGGTAGATCCTGCGCTCAATCTAGTTAAAAAAAACCCTCCAAAAACCCTTTTTAAATGCAAATTCAATATTGAATTTTATTGTTGTTTATACAACAGTTCTGTCTGGTTCTTGAATCTGATTGGCTAATAAGAGTGCGATATAAGAGTCCAACAGAACTCCAACAGCCGTTTCACCGTTTGTAATGGTATCACTCCGCTTGCGGAGTGTCATGGCGGACGCCCAAATCCAATATCATTTTATAAATATTACTGTTTCTGTGTCACTGAATGTAGTTTTAAGAGGATTTCAGGCCAGAATGTACTTGTTTATAGTTTAAATATGCAGTTTTTAAATAAAGATAACGTCTATTTGAAAATATGCGTCTACGTTTTCAGACGTGTGAGCTCCAGGCTGTAGCGACCGTTCTGTTTATAAAACCGCCGAGAAAAGCCTCAACTCGGCCAGATCTTCTGGAATGTACCAGATTTAATTCGTTTTGGGGTAAATCTAACGAGCAGTCTTTGGTCTCATTAATCTATTATTTGTTCCAGAGAAGATAGTTTTGTCACAATCTTATGTATATGTAAATACTGTATATCAAAACGTCTTTATTTGGACTGAATTGCCTAGCAACTTTTTTGACTGAGATAGTGTGATTCATTATTCATATTCACAATGAAAGCGTTATGTTTGTGGCAACGTTAATATCCTTTCATCTGTAAAGGGTGATTTTGCTGCTCAGTGCATTTGTTCGCTGCTTCGAGCTGCTGTTGAAACTAAAAGTAACTCCGCTTAAAAGGTTTTTAGTATATAAGTCCTTACCAAAGTCCATTCTTTTCTGCTGACTCATAAAAACAGTCTCCTGCCGCCATATAAAGGCGGAATAATGTAACTAATATCACCATCACAGGCACAGTTTCTCAGTACTAACGCTATTTTTGATGTCTGTTTTTGTTTATTAAATATTATTATTCAATTATTTAATAATATTATATTTAATAATAGCGTTTAGTATAGACCAATTTGGAGTAGACGTCACAGTTACGTCACTTGCAGCTGCGCGCGCATAGTGATTGCAAGAAAACACTGGTAACAAGTGAAGGTAATCGGAAAGAAAAATGGAATAAGAGGAAAAAATATTGTTGTGCCTTTTGATGTAAAAATCGGAATGCAACTAATTTTTATAGAATACTGTCGTCAAAACCGACATATGAAGCTATACGCAGATGTTTAAACGGACGTACTATGGATGAAAACTGCTATCCCAGCAAACACAGAACGTTCCCCTAACGTTCCCCTATGGTTCCCCCTTGGTTATTTTTTTGGGAACCGAATGAGAACGTTCTAGGAACGTTCCCTGTAGGTTCTCTTTTTAATTGCCTACAGGGAACGTTCCCTGTAGGTTATTTTTGGTTTAATTTTATAACCTAAAAATAACCAGCAGGGAATGTTCTGGGAAGGTTCTTTTTAGGTTATAAAATTAAAGCAAAAAAATTTAGTTGTCATATCCATGTAGACTAATAAGAACTTTGCAGATGTTTCTGATTATTCTAATGCTGAAATGTATACTTTTTTCATCATAACCTTTTTTTTTTTTTTTTTTTTTTTTTTTTTGCAGAATTTCATGTCTGAAATAAGCGTTTAATAAATTGTAGACAACACAGTGGTCAAATCGCATTATAATGATCATATAATTCCAATTTTATAGCTAAAATTAAGCCAAGGTTAAGAAAATTTAAAAAACTCATATCATTAACACTGGGTTTGTTTATATATTACTTTTCTGCGCGGCTCTGGTCTGCACGCGCTTCTCCAGCACGCGCTTAATCCTGCCTGAAAGCCGCGCACTCGCGTAATTTAAAAAATAACGGTCATTTCGTTTTACTGACTGACTAACATTCGTTGATTGATCTCTTTAATAAATAAACACTTATAATTAATATATATATACGAGAGTAAATATTGTGATTTCAGGGAAATTTGACACGTCTAATTGAAGAGAACACGATGTTAACGTTTTTGTGTACTGACCAAAAGAGTCAGTATATCAAAACACTGCACATCAATTCAGTGGTAAGAAACGAATGTAATATTATTCTAAGTGAAGTCAAATAAATTTTATTCGTTTTCAATGTCTGTAAAAATAAAATTCACTTTTTTAAAATCCAATATTTTGTTGAAATCATTATTTGGGGCTTTAATAAACAAAATCTGGGTTCTGGTACTTCTACACTCTTAAAAGTGCTGGGTTAAAAAATAACCCAACCTTAACCCAGCTGCTGGGTAACTATGGGACAGAACACGCGTTGGGTTGTTTTGACCCAAGTGCTGGGTTTAACCATTTGACCCAGAATGCTGGGTTGTTTATTTGACCCAACCAGTGGGCCAGGTTAACTGTGTTGCTGGGTTAAACATAACCTAAACACTGGGTTATTTGTTGTCTTATTGCCTTGCTACCTTTATATTTACCAACAATAATAAATAATCAAAAAACAATGTAAAATTATAATTGCTTTTCTGTACAGTTAGAAAAACACAAAAAAATGCAACTGTAAATATTAATTTAATGAGTTTTATTTCTTTTTAAAACAATTTTCAAATGGGTGCAGCTGTCACACATTTTATCCAACCATTACAGACACATAAAACAACAACTTCAGTAGATCAGTTAATTTAAAACACAAAACTGTGTAAACTAGGCACTGTAGATTCCCATTCTTTGTCAACATTGTAGCAGCAGAACACTCAACAATTAATTATTGCCACATGAAAATCGTTCCAAACATTGTGCTATTAAAACTAAGCCAAACAAAATGTCCACCAGACAATACATATGACAATTTAAAACATGTTACAAGTGGCCAGAAAAAACTGTTGGCCTTAAAAAATTCACACATGAAGACTTGTCCATCAATATAATATACTGCAAGCCGGAGAAATTCCCTGGCAACGAGTCTGCTTCAGTGACATGGCCCGAAACAATGGTGAAGGTCTGGGATGTCGTTGTCTCGTCCCCAAAACACAAATCCACCATGCTGGTCCCCACCTGTTAATTATACGACACTTAGTCTTGAAGACACTTAAGCCTGAAAAAAATGCTCATTTTAGAAGAAAACTTCAAACTGCACATTTTTAGTCTTTTACATCTGAACACTTCATACAGTGGTGACCAAAATGATTGGAGCACTAGTATTTTCACCAGCTAAAAATGGTTTTAAGTCAGTGATTTCTATTTTTTGCTGTAGTGTGTCAGTTCGCATTTCCAAAAATTCATTATATATATATATATATATATATATAAAGTAAAACAAAACGTACAGGTTGTATGTCAATGAATGGCTTCCAGAATTATGTGGTTGTGGTTCTGTGGACCATTCCTCCAGAATGGGCAGGACTTTGAAAGCACTCTCCCCTTCAGCATCTAAATCATAAGAATAATACAGTGCAAACTGTGAAATTTATCTCATAATCAGAACAACACATTGAAATTTCTTTATTCCTCTAAATAATGAAATTGTAATAAAAAAAATACATAAAAATTATATTGGTATTAATGCAAATGAATTCCCACCCCCATTCAACTACTGCAGGTTAAGTTTAGGTGTGGGGTGGGATTCAAGGATGTAGAATATAATCACGCAGAATAAGGCATCAGTATGTGCTTTATAAGTACTAATTAACAGCCAATACACAAACTAATAAGCAACTAGTTAAGTCTTACTGTACCATTGTATTTACCAGTTGATGTGTCAAATCAGTAGCGTAGCCCGAAAAGAGACTCTGGGTGTGCATCAGAAAAACTGGGTGTGCCATATTTATCGTCAGATTGATGTGCAAAAACATCCGACTGGTATTACTAACATTAAAGATTACATATTAAAATGACCAGAGATGCGGTTGTAGCCTATTTTTCTTGCGCGGTATGCGTCCCTACAACTCCCCCCTCACTGACACAATTTCATGTGAAATGTTCACGCCAGTAGCGTAGCCCGAAAAGAGACTCTGGGTGTGCATCAGAAAAACTGGGTGTGCCATATTTATCATCAGATTGATGTGCAAAAACATCCGACTGGTATTACTAACATTAAAGATTACATATTAAAATGACCAGAGATGCGGTTGTAGCCTATTTTTCTTGCGCGGTATGCGTCCCTACAACTCCCCCCTCACTGACACAATTTCATGTGAAATGTTCACGCCAGTAGCGTAGCCCGAAAAGAGACTCTGGGTGTGCATCAGAAAAACAGAGTGTGCCACATTTATCGTCAGACTGATGTGCAAAAACATCCGACTGGTATTACTAACATTACAGATTACATATTAAAATGACCAGAGATGCGGTTGTAGCCTATTTTTCTTGCACGGCACGCGTCACTACATGTCCCTCCTCACTGACAGAATTTCATGTGAAATGGTCAAATACAGCTGAATTTTGTTTCTATAGATTGACATATTATAAGAAATACCTTACCTGAAGTCATGTCACCCAGCTCTTAATGCACCTTTCCATCTTGCTGGGCATACACAACAGTTTGCTCTGCAATTTTAGCCCAGTCTTCAAAAAGTCTGCCTCTGGATGTAGCTTCCTGAAGACTTGTGAAATCTGATAAAATTTGAAAAAAACAAAAACAAAACAAACAAACAAAAAAAACCAAAAACAATGTTAAATTGATCGTTTGATTTTATTGCCATACCAGTAACTATGGTTATTTTATTGAAAAGATCAAATTCTAAAACAAATCATGGGTATTGAATGTTACTGAATGATATAACTTACCTTCAAAGGTTTTAACCAAGGTATCAAGCTGCCTTTCCGTCAACTTCTCTATTACAAAGCTGTCCATCTGCACCAGCAATCTCACATATCTAGAATGAAATTTCAGATTTATAAAATTAGAATTTCACAAAACTGTTTTTACAATGACGTATTTTATATAGAAAGCAGGTTAATGCGTTTAGATGCAGCGCAATCGTTTAAACACAGATCAGTTCTATTATGCTGATATCGCGAGAAAGCTTCTCAAGCATTCTAATATCGCGAGATCTCGTAAACGTTTTTTTAAAAAAAAAAACATTTGGCGCCGTAGTGCCAAATTAAAACAGTTTGATTGCATTGTTGTAAAACTTTGGCGATCTTCAGAGTTAGAACACAAATACTGTATGCACTGGAGCCTTTGTCAAACAAGCCTTTGTCATTCTATATTATATGGTACTTGAAGGCAACCCAAGCTAGCATCTCACCACTGAACTGCATTTATCAGTCTCCAATCTGAAGGGCAGAATCTACACTGTTAAAAAAAAAATCAGACGGCATACCCATTTAATTTTTATACTGGTCTCCTAGTTTGTAATGTAACACAAGCATTCACTAAAATAGAGGAAGAGTAAAAGGACCTCATAAACAGTGGTGTCGTGGTGCCTGGAGAAGTGGGTATATGGCCCAAATGCAAATACACGCTCAAAAGAATAACTTACTGACGTCTGGACGTGATTCTCCGCAGTCTCTGATTAAATCGGTCGGGTTTTCTCTGTGTCAGAGCCTCCCCTGACATGCCCTCGCGTATGAACAGGGAGCATCTGGGTGGAGCAGTGGACGGAGCGGGCGCGGGCGCATTTAGGCGCAATCATCAAACATATTTCAAAGGAAACCCGCGCCACGGTTCTGATGGCATCACTGTCCTTACCGGGTGTTTTTAGGGAATATTTGCATTTACTTACATGCGATTGAATTAGCTATTCATGTGGTGGACTGTCACGATTTTGGCTAATAAGGGACACTACTCGATGGGCAACAGGGGATTTAGAAGTGGGTACACGCAAAGCCAACTGATAAAGAAGTGGACATAAGCTGTATACCTGCGTATACCCTGCACTACACCATAAACCACTAGTCATTAAAGTAAGGTGCATAGCGTAGCTAATGCAGCTACCTGAGGAAAAAAGAGCGCGAAAATGCACAACATAAAAACGACGGATCCATCCTTGGATTCGGCACGTCGCAGACATTGACTTAAAAAAATATGCCCTTAAAAGATCAATTTTAGTACGAAATGACATAATTCTGACAAAACATTACAAAGCCATACAGTATGCAGACAGCAACTGAACTTACCCGTATTTCTAACCTATGCCTGTTTTCATGAAGCGTTAAAAAAAGGACGGTACTGATAAAAAAGGATGTGTACTGTATATAAATACTTTATACAACTTTTATTTAACGATAAAGCGATTGTTGAGGCAAAAAAGTACCTCACTATAGGCTGCTACTTAACGTTCGTTAATCATTCACAGAATAAAACACTAACCCCGCACAGCAACATATCAAATATTGCATTAAACAGTGAAATTACTGTGCTTTAAACCACAACTTATTAAAAAATAAAGGTAAATAATCATATAATCATATTAACGTACCGTATAATCCTGTTTGTTGCGAATTTCGTGACCGCCTGACGAGGAGACGAGTGAAGAATCCAGAAAGTTCGATGAAGTGGAAAAATAAACAAACCGGTTGGGTTAAAATAACCCAACCCGCATGTTCAGTGGTGAAAGAACCCCTAGGGTCCATTTGACCCAGCATGATCAACCCAACTGTGTGTTTACAGTACCTCAAACAACCCAGAATTTTGAACCAGCACAATTAACCCAACAATGTGTTTACAAAAATAACCCAGCACTTTTTAGAGTGTAATCTTACATATTAACGAATAAAACAAATCTAGCATATAAAGGATAATTTGATCTCATTTAATGCTCCATGATGGTTAAATATGCTCTAAATATCTGTAGGGATTAAACAATAGTTAAAAACAAGATATGGTTTGTAGTAGTGATCAGTCCATATCCGTCCATCTTCCATGCTGCTTACGGAACGCGGGAGTGCTGACATACAGCAGCGGTATCGGAGTGAAGAGGTTAGGAGAACGTTCTGGGAACCTTCTAGGAACATAAATAGAACGGCTAACAAACAGGGAACGTTGAAAAATTGCAAATGCAGGTTTATATCCCCAAATTAGGACTTAATAACTCGATTTAACTAAAAAAAATAGTGAGTTTTCTGCCACCATATAGGCTCCGCCCACAAAAAAAACCGTTATCACTGTTTCGGATCTGTAAGACTACTATCTAAAGTCAGTTTCGTTGAATAACAATGTTTATCGCTGGGTGACGAGCTCTTGTAATATGCGGAGAACATTTTGAAAATTACATCTAATCAATATAATCGATATTCTT
>NC_066890.1:11428692-11571192 GCF_022985175.1 Labeo rohita
ATTATGTTAAAAACAGCTAAGTTTATTTTTTCAGTTTTTTTTTAATGAATAGAAAGTTCAGAAGAACAGCATTTAAAGACATTATAAATGTCTTTATTATCACTTTTGGTCATTTTAAAGCATTTTTCCCAAATAAAAGTATTAATTTCTATAATTCCCAACTAAAAAATAAATAAAAATACTGACTCCAAACTTGTATAATTTTACAAAAGCTTTTTATTAGAGATAAATGCTGATCTTTCTATTCATCAAAGACTCCTGAAAAAAGAAAAAAAAATGATAATAATAAAAATAATAAATGTTTAAAATTAGCATATTAGACTCTTTTCTAAAGGATCATGTGACACTGAAGACTGGAGTAATGATGCTGAAAATTCAGCTTTGATCACAGGAATAAATGACATTTTACAGTATATTCACATACAAAAACAAAAAAATAGTATTTTATAATATTTTAATATTTTAAATAGTAAAAATATTTCTGCTGTACTTCAGATTAAATAAATGCAGGCTTGATGAGAAGAGGAGACTTAAAAAGCATAACAAATATTAGTGTAAATGCATAAATTCTAAACTAATATGACATTTTATAAAATAAGTTACTAAATAAAAATGAAATATATTTGAATAAATCCACAAATAAATCTACAATCAATCTTGAATTAATACATTACAATTATTCTAGCAAAACGTATATAGTGCCTTTTTTATTAGTTTATTTGCTAATAGTTAATATTTATCACAACAAAACAACAGGATTTGAATAATCGTCATGGTATTTTATTTTATTTTATAAAATAGAATGAATGAATAAATAAATAAATAAATAAATAAATAAATAAATAAAAAATAAAAAATAAATAAATAAAATAAAATAAAATAAAATAAAATATTTTCTAATCATGGGATTTTAACCTTATATTTACCAATTCAGTTAATCAATTCAGCTGAAGTATTTTAGGGGAAAAAAAAAAAAAAAATATGTTAAAAAATAAATTCTAGGGATAATTTAAATCACTAAATGACGAAAGATCTGTTCTGACTTCTGACAGAATAAACTAGAAACAAATGCAATGCAGACCTATAATTCTCTTTCTGTTTCTTTCTGTTTCCTATGCACGCTGCTAAGCATCAGTCCAGATTTCTGCTGCAGGTCAGTTGTGTATACAGTATGTCATATGTTAATTCCAGCGCGTTTATTTTTATAATTCAACAAGCGTGAGTAATCGAGCTGTAGGGTAAACCCGAGTGTGTGTATCGCTTGTAAATATGTTTCTAAAGCACTGCATGTGTCTCATGTTCCCAAAATACTCTTTTCTTAGTCATTTCATAAAAAGCAGGAAACAGAGGTAAAACTGAGGTCATTCCATTTCATTTAACAAGATGAAATATGCAGCAATATGTTGCAAGAGCCTGATGTTGAGAAATCTGCACAGAGTGACACATTGAAAATCATTCATGAACTGAAACAATAATAATACTGGTCTTGTGAAATAATAATAATAATTCATTTTTAAAATGTGTGCATTTAACTTTAGCTCATAGTTTTGTATTTTATTCTCTAATTTCTTATTTAAACTTAATTCCACTCACTACAATTAATGCTGCATGCTCTAATAAATAATAGTATATTATATATATTTATGATTGTATGATCCTATGTTTTCTGTGATGCAAAAAACACGGACGCAATCACGGAATACAGTTATAAAAATGGAATTTACAGTTTAACATGGAAGTTTGGATGAATTAATATCAATAGTAAATCCCCTTTGTCAAAAAGTAAATTGTGTTTAATTTGAATTAATTAAAAGATAAATTAAATCAATGTTTTATGCCTTTATTTGATGACCAGAACAATTTAAATACACAACACAGAATTTCTGAGGGAGGACAAAAATTCATAAGGCTATTGTAAGAATAAATAAAAATGATATTTTATGCATTCAAATGAGAATTTGGTGACACTAAAACATAAGGTGAGAAAAAAAAATCATAGGGCCCTGAACATGTCACTTGTGTTAAACTTTTAATAAGTTGATGTTAAATTGTACAAGTTTCATGGTTTTAATTAATTAGACATACTTTTTGAATAATACAATTGAATTAACCATTAAAAATGAGCCCATAAAAATTTAAAACGGGAAAAATGCAATCCAGAAAAATTAAAGCAGAAAAACAAAACGTAATTTTAAAAATAAAATAAATAAATAAATAAAACAGATTTTATAGGAGCCTATATAATCATTTTTTTCCCTTTTTTTTCAGTTTAAATTTTTCTAGATTGCGTTTTTTTCCCGTTTTTAATTGTATGGTTAAATTTAAATTGTATTAATCAAAAAGCATATATATATATATATATATATATATATATATATGTGCATATATATATATATATATATATATATATATATATATATATATATATATATATATATATATATGTGCATTTTATATATATATATATATATATATATATATATATAAATGCACAGTGCAAGTTTTGTTATATTGTGACAGTATTTATTGATTTCGTCTCATTTGTATTATATTGTTTTGAATTAAATTTGATATACAAAGCTGACTTTCTTAAAATTACTGGTTAATGAAAAATCATATAAAACATATTTTATGTTTTATTGCCTTCAAATCATAGTCTGCATTATTTAATTCAAGAATTATACTGCTTTTAGTCTGTTATAAACATTGCTTTGGTTATTTTGGATGTTTTTAAAATTTATTTATTTATTTATTCATATGTTTTTATTTATATAAATAAGACAATTTAACATTTGGGCATTTTATATTTCAATATATACAAATTTATACAGAATGTATTGTTTATGCATTATTTTTTATAATTGTACATGTATTATTTGTTATAACTAGTAGCTTAACTTATTTTTTTCTCTAATTTCTTATTGAAATGTCATTGCATTGTCTACAATTACTGCAATTAATAAATTTAAAAAATAATAAAAATGACAGATAGTTGTTATTATTTAATTACTACAATTATTTAGTATGAACTTTATATATAGAAGTTCATACTAAATAATTTTATATATATATCACATATACATTTGTATTTTTTTTTATTATTTGATGATTAAAAAAAATGTATTGCCTTCCAATCACTCTACATTTCACTCAAGAATTGATTTTTGTTTTTCTCTATTACAAACATTGTTTTTGTTATTTCAAGTCTGTCCTCTTGTATTCATAAAGCGTGGAAATGAAATTCAGAAATATGTAACCTCTGAAGAAAATGCCAGGTTTTGAGTCCTGAGGAAGATCCAGTGGGCTGAACACTTGCCGTGAATGTAAAACAGGAGAAGGAAGTGACCACTCAAACCAGAAATCCAAGATCTCTAAGTAAACATCAAGCATGTGTAATATGTCAATATTCTTCAGTCTGCTCTGAAATTAAAGCTGCTCGTGTTGTCTGTTCCAGTCAGTATCTGTGTAAGTGTGCCAGAATCGAGAGCTTGAGTTTCACCTGTGCTGGATATGAGCTGGATTCTCTTGACTGTTGAAGCATGACATTGACTGGAGAATCAATTCAGTGTGCGCTGCTGAAAGATTTCACCTTCTTCTGTCTGAATCTGCGCTGCTGACATGAAACGAAGGAGACGGAGGCGCTGCAGGAGCGCTTACACACATCCAGACAAACCTGCTTCTGCTTTAACCGTGCTGGCCTTCACAACGCTCACTAGTGGAAAAAAGAGGAGCAAGAAATGACATATCTGGGTCACGTTTCACAGACAAATCATAATTTTTTTATGTGTGCACATTATTGTTACAGCGTTTTAATATTTCCTCACAAATTTCCCACAAATATACCAAAGGTAAAAGCAGTGTTTGTTTTTTCTTCATAAACTGGTCCGTTTCGAGATTTTGGGCAATTTTGCTTCCATAGCATGTCTTATTTTTGGTCTAGTGGATAGTAAAACATCCTAGATTTTATTACGCCTTATCTACTCACGTTTGTAAATTTCACGTACACAATAGGGTTTATTCATATTTATATTTTGTAGAGAGGTTTTTTCATATATAATTTGCCTGATTTGTACATTTTATTCCTAAAACATGATGGAAAATAATTTCAACCATGCTCAAAACCTTACAACATGAAGGGGAAAACAAACCCTGATATGTCAAAATTATTTTGAAAATGCATGCAAATGTATTTCTAGTTAGACAATTATTCATATGCATATTTAAACATGACATTTCAGAACATGTGTAATCCCTTGCAACTGTCTTAATGGATTTTGATTAATCAACTGAGGAAATATTATATTACTATTTTTCCTACAGTGTATATGTATTTATATATTTATGCTATATAGAAATATCCTCCATTTTAGAAATGACAAATCAGTGAAATGTGAACTTATTAAAATAAGGTCACAAAAATAATTAAAAAAGTAATACTGATATTACAGTCTTGATTTTTTTAATGCAAAATATAATTTTTGTATTTATTTTTGTTTTCTGATTTTGGGTTTAAATATGAATGATGTTCTTAGCAGGCTTCTAAAATAATTTAAATCAGCATACTTTATTTATTTATTTATTTATTTGCATTACAGTGAATGTGATTTTATTCCAAATTATAGAAGATCTTAAATGTCATTAAAATAAAATAAAATAAAATAAAATAAAAATCTGAACAATCTTGAAGCTGGCTTAAATGTATGCAAATATAAAAATTATGAAATTATATCATTTTATAATATGATTTCACATTTATTTCTTTTGGACACTTCATGAGAAAGAAAGAAAGAAAGAAAGAAAGAAAGAAAGAAAGAAAAAAAAAGAAAGAGAATACAGATAAATACAGTCTGTCACAGTCTTAAAGATATATTATTGTTGTTAGATAAATCCAGAAATCTGCACTTTTTTCCCATTTCCCACACTGTTGCCAAATTGTACTTTTAGCAAAACAATATATGTGACCCTGGACCACAAAACCAGCCATACAGGTCTTTTTAAATTGAGATTTAGCTGAATAAATAAGCTTTCCATTGATGTATGGTTTGTTATGATATGACAATGTTTGGCTGAGATACAACTATTTTAAAATCTGGAATCTGAGGGTGCAAAAAAGTTTTTAAAGTTTTCCAGATGAAGTTCTTAGCAATGCATATTACTAATCAAAAATTAAGTTTTGATATATTTACGGTAGGAAATTTACGAAATATCTTCATGGAACATGATCTTTATATCCTAATGGTTTTTGCCATCATTTTGGCCCCTACAATGTATTGTTGGCTATTGCTACAAATATACCTGTGCTACTTATGACTGATTTTGTGGTCCAGGGTCACATATTTTCAAAATGAAAAGTGTGACAGAATTGAATGCAATGCGATCCATCTATTTGAGTTCACCATGCAGTCTGAGCACTAGAGGGCAGTGTGTGACCTACATGTGCAGTTTGACCGCGTTCGTGTGGAATCTCTGTTGAACTGAAATGAATGCGATTGAGTGAATGATGACCTCCACATGAACCGCAGCTCTGCAGAGATTCAACACTAGTATTCCTGCTGATTAAATGCCACCATAAACCCGATCACTGAAAACAGCAACAGCAGATATGCATGCATGTGTGTGTGTGTGTGTGTGTGTGTGTGTGTGTGTGATAGATGTGTATAGGCATGTTTTGACAGGGCTTCATGTCCGTCAAGTGCAGCTCCTTTGAACAGAGCCTTCATTTATAGTGTGTGCTGAAGACGCACAGGACGCTAAATGAGGACCATTTGTGTCCACAACATTTCAAGGAGAGCAATAAACACAAAAATCTGCTGTTACTTAAGTGTCCTTCTAGCTTAATATAACACACTAATTCAAATTCATTGTGCTTTATTTCATCTCTTTATAGTGTCTCATTAAACAAAATACAAGCTTTTACAGACATACATGTAAATGCATAATTAAACATTTATAACACTAACTATATAAAACTATCTAACATTTATAAAACGGAGAAAGAAAGAATGGAATATTCTTACATTTTCATGCAAAATATAATTAGCTGGCAATACACACACATGAATGAATGAATGAAAAGAAAAAGAAGGAAAGAAAGAAAAAAAACAAATGAATGAAAAGAAAAAAAACAATGAATGAATGAAAAGAAATAAAGAGAATAAATGTATGAATGAATGAAAAGAAAAAAGAAAGAAAAAATGAATGAATGAAAAGAAATAAAGAGAATAAATGTATAAATGAATGGGTGAATGAATGAAATAAAAACAATGAATGAATGAAAAAAGAGAATAAAAGTATGAATGAATGAATGAAAAGTAAAAGAAAGAAAGAAAACAATGAATGAATGAAAAGAATGAAAGAATAAATGTATTAATGAATGAATGAAAAGAAAGACTAAATGTGTGAAATGAATGAATGAATGAAAAGAAAGAAAGAATAAATGTATGAATGAATGTATGAATGAATGGAAAGTAAATGAAAGAAAGAAAAAAATGAATGAATGAAAAGAAATAAAGAGAATAAATGTATAAATGAATGGGTGAATGAATGAAATAAAAAAAAAATAATGAATGAAAAAAAGAGAATAAAAGTATGAATGAATGAAAAGAATGAAAGAATAAATGTATTAATGAATAAAAAGAATGAATGGATGAATTAATGAAAAGTAAATGAAAGAAAGAAAACAATGAATGAAAAGAAACAAAGAAAGAATAAATGTATGAATGAATGAATGAATGAAAAGTAAAAAAGAAAGAAAAGAAAGAATGAATGAATGAATGAAAAGAAAAATAAAAAGAAAACAATGAATGAATGAAAATAAAGACAGAATGAATGAATGGATGAATGAATGAATGAAAAGTAAAAGAAAGAAAACAATGAATGAATGAAAAGAAAGAAAGAATGAATGAATGAATGAATGAATGAATGAATGAATGAAAAAAAAAAAGAAAGAAAACAATGAATGAATGAAAAGAAAAAGAAAGAAAGAAGAAATGAATGAATGAATGAAAAGAGAGAAAGAAAAAAATGAATGAATAAATGAATGAAAAAGAAAGAATGAATGAATGAAAAGAAAAAGAAAGAAAGAAGAAATGAATGAATGAATGAAAAGAGAGAAAGACAAAAATGAATGAATAAATGAATGAAAAAGAAAGAATGAATGAATGAAAAGAAAAAGAAAGAAAGAAAACAGTGAATGAATGAAAAGTAAGAAAACTAAATGATCTATCTATAAAGAAGTAAATAAAAATGGAATATTGTTAAACCAAGGTTCATTTTTTTGTAAAATATAATTATCTGCCAATACACACACGTATAATTCAATTTAATATATTAATTCAAGAGTAAATGTAATTCTATTGAAATGTATTTAAATTTTATTTAATCGCTTCTTTATAAATTATTTACTCATGTATGTTCATGTATGCATATCTAAAGCTAGAAATAGAAATTCTTTAATTTTTTTAATTTACAATATTTAAATATTTAAAACATTTATATAAATTACATATATAAAGTCTTATCATAAGCTCTAACATGAAATGTTTTTTTTTCATATACGTGTGTGTGTGTGTGTGTGTGTTGCTTGCTTAATTTAATATATTAATTTATTAATTCAGCAAACTTAATATTAATAAGTATATAAGTATATAAGTATTTCTTTCTTTATTTTAAATATTTATTTTAGAGTATGTGCATGTTTTTTTTTTGTTTTTGTTTTTTCTGTATGACACCAGAAATAGAAATGATATACCAGATATACCATATCTTTCACATTATAATTTGCAATAGTTTCTTAACACTGTTTAACATTAATTCTTGCTGACATGTAACTGCATGTTAGTCTTGTGATGGTGTTAAAAGAGCAATCTCGGATGAAAACGGAACACGGACAATTCCGGCAGAATCACGTAGTTCTGTTCCCAGCGCTCTGCTGCTCACATACTGTGATTCCACGTTCTCCTGTTTCACTTTTTGGCCACTTCATCTCTTGCAAACCCACGCAGTGGCCATTTTGTGTTTTTTCGCAAATTCAGAAAATCCTAATGTGTTCATTTGTGTTACTTTAACTTAAAATGTGCATTATATAGGTGCTAATAAAAGTCAGCTTTCACTAATGGAATATCCACCCATTTCACAGAGTAAAAAAAACATCAAGTCATTTTCATAGCAGATTCAATTAAGACAATTTGAACTTGGCCAGGCTGTTTCCAAATGCAATCCCATGGCCCTCTACATTTTCTTGTCTTTTCTTCCCCATCTCCTTCCCTTCAGTCCATAACGTGGGCCAGGAATTGTAGGCCCAAGATTATGAGCCAGCTAATTGGGTACAGATCCGAATTTTGGATCCGGCTGGGCGAGAGTAACGCAGCCAAGCTTCTGCATCTCAAGAAAGCTTGTACAAAACGCAGATCTTTTCACGCTCCACCACCAACCTACTCGCTCTAAAAACAAAAGGCTCCAGCCCCCATGCCAAGCCAATATTAGTCTTTTGTCCAAATTAATTAGACATCCGTAATTGAGCGGCGGTCCGTGCGGTTTGTTAAGATTGACGTCGGGCTGGAAGCACGCTTGGGTTGGGATGGTGCGGCGGCAGTTTGATCTCTTCCTAAAGCAAGGTCACTAGGACACGAGAGCCTGCCGGTCGCTTTCAGCGTGTCACGCTTAATGTGTCTTGTCAGCGGGCCTCCTGTTTTGGTATTTTTGAGGGATTCTGATTGGCCCTCCAGTTGGCAGCGTGTTTATTTTGGTATCGTACTCTCAAGGTTTTGACTTATCGCAGGACACAATCTGCCGTATTTATAATTTGTAAAATTGTGCTGGAATCATGGCTCCGAGCGGAAGGGGGGTCTGAAGAAATGGCGGGACACCTGTACACTTGCGTAATGTGGCCCTTGGAAATTTCACTGTACGTCGATATCAGATAAGTACCGAGGCCTTACAGGGACAAGGTGACAGTAAAAAAAAATAGTTTCTCAGGGAAACGCAATACTTTTGTAAGAGAACACGACATTAAAATGCATTACTTTGTGATTAAATGCAAGTAAATGATAGGTCAGGCAATCATTTTGCAAAGGAATACAAACTTTCCCTGGGGAAAATGCAATACTTTATTGAGGGAACGTAGATCACAATGTCTTTCTGGGAGAATGCAACCATTTAGTTGTAGAACAGTGTTTCTAAGTAGAATGCAATAATTTAGCAAGAGATCACGTTTTGCCTGAAAAAGCAAACGTTCTGTGAGCAAACGCAGTTTCTTGAGAATATGTAATAGTTTTGTGAGGGAATGCAATTTTTTTTTTTTTGTGAGAAGATGCATAATTGTGGGGGCAATTTTGCAGTACTTCAGTAAGAGAACGCAAGTATTTTCTGAGAGAATGAAAAGTTTTCTGGGGAGTGAAATACTTTAGTGAGAGAATGCAAACACTTTGTTATAGAACGCAACATTTCTCAGTAGAATTTAATACTTTCGCAAAAGAATGCAAGTTTATTGAGAGGAATGCAATATTAGATAGAAACAAACATTTTGCAAAAAAAAAAAAAAAAAAGAAAAAAAAGCAAAGTTTCTTGGGAAACAATCATTTTGTGAAAATGCAAATGTTTTGTGAGAAAAAAAAAAGTTAAAAAAAGTTTCTTAAGGGAACGCAATAATTTTTCATATGTTCAATTTTATTTCAATAATTACAAATAATTTGTTAGAAATTGCAATACCTTAGTGAAAGGATGCAAATGTTTTGTGAGAAAATGCTATGTTTTTTTAGGGGAATGCAATAATGTTACTACTTGCAGTAATTAATAATTTTACACTGCAAATTTTTTTTCAAGAAATTGCAAAGTTTCTTGGTGGAGCACAATAATTTTCTGAAAATGCAAATGTTTTGTTAGAAAATGAAAAATTGTGGGAAAACTTTAGTGAGAGAAGGCATATGTTTTGCAAGAATTGCAAAGTTTCTTGGGGGGAGCACAATAATCGTGCATGAATGCAAATGTTTTACGAGAAAATGCAAAGTTTCACAGGGAACCCAATCATTTTGTGAAAATACAAATGTTTTCTGAGAAAATGCTAGATTTTTTGAGGGAATGCAATAATATAAATATGTTCAATGTTATTTCAATAATTACAATATTCTGTTAGAAAATGCAATACCTTAGTGAGAGGATGCAAATGTTTTGCGAGAAAATGCAAGGTTTTTCAGGGGAAGGCAATAATGTTTTTACTTGTAAAACTAAATAATTTTACGTTGCAAATTTTTGCAAGAAATTGCAAAGTTTCTCGGGAGAGCATAACAATTTTGTGGAAATGCAAATGTTTTGTGAGAACATTAAACAAGTTTCTTGAGGGAATGCAATAATTTCACAAGAAAATGTAAGTGTTTTGTTAGAAAATGCAATAATAAGAGAACACAAATGAAAAAAACTTTCTCAGGGGAATGCAATAATGTTACCACTTGTAGTACTAAACAATAATTTATAACTAGAAAAGTTTCTAAATGCAAATTTTCTTGGGGGAACATAATACTTTTGCAAGAGAATGCAAATGTTTTGAAGGAAAATGCAAGGTTTCTTGGGGGGAGCACAATAATCTTGTGTGAATGCAAATGTTTTATAAGAAAATGCAAAGTTTCTCATGGAACGCAATCATTTTGTGAAAATGCAAATGTTTTCTGAGAAAATGCTAGATTTTTTGAGGGAATGCAATAATATAAATATGTTCCATGTTATTTCAATAATTACAATATTCTCTTAGAAAGTGCAATACCTTAGTGAGAGGATGCAAATGTTTTGCGAAAAAATGCAAAGTTTTTCAGGGGAACGCAATAATGTTACTACTTGTAGTACTTACCAATAATTTTACATTGCAAATTTTTGCAAGAAATTACAAAGTTTCTCCGGGGGGCACAATAATTTTGTGGAAATGCAGATGTTTTGCAAGAAAATGCAAAATTGTGGGGAAATGCAGTACTTTAGCTAGAGAATGCAAATGTTTTGTGAGAAAATGCAACGTTTTTCAGGGGAACGCAATAATGTTACTACTTGTAGTACTTACCAATAATTTTACTGCTAGAAAAGTTTATGAATGCAAAATGTCTTGGGGGAACATAATACTTTTGCAAGCAAATACAAATGTTTTGCAAGAAAATGCAGTGTTTTTTGGGGTAATGCAGACATTTTTTAGAATGTTTTGAGAAAATGCAAAGGGAACACAATGATTTTGTGAGAATGCAAAGTTTCTTGGGGGGAATGCAATGCCAATGTTTTGAGAGGAATTGCAGAGTTTGTTGGGGGAATGCAGTAATTATGTGGAAATGCAAATGTTTTGCAAGAAAATGCAAAGTTTCTTGAGGAAAAGCAATAATTATGTGAGAATGCAATTTTTTGTGAGAAAATG
This sequence comes from Labeo rohita, assembly GCF_022985175.1. Classification (NCBI taxonomy): domain Eukaryota; kingdom Metazoa; phylum Chordata; class Actinopteri; order Cypriniformes; family Cyprinidae; genus Labeo; species Labeo rohita. Next base: position 11,440,079 of record NC_066890.1, read on the forward strand.
CAAAGTTTCTTGAAAGAATGGAATGCTTTAGTGGGAGAATGCAAAAGTTTTGTGAGAAAATGCTAAGTTTCTCTGGAAACAATAATGTTACTATTTGTAGTACTAAACAATAATTTTACTACTATAAAATCTTCTATGTTTTGTGAGTCAACGCAAAGTTGGGGGGGGACACAACACTTCAGGGAGAGAATGCAAACGGTTAGTGAGAGAACAGAAATATTCTTCGAGCAAACACAGATTCTGATGCAGACGTATTTCTTTTGTGAGAGAATGCAAATGTTTTGCAAGAAATGCAAAGTTTTTTGAGGAGAATGCAAAATTTCAGAGAGAGAACACAAATGTTTTGTGAGAAAAGGCAAAGTTTCGGAAAATACAAAGTTTCTCAGGGGAACAATAATGTTAATACTTGTAGTACAAATTAATGTTACTACTAGAAAAGTTTCTAAATGCAACATTTACAAATGTTTTGTGAGAAGTTTCTTGGGGAACACAATCATTTTGTTAGAATGCAAAGTTTCTTTAGGGAATGCAATAATTTAGCACAAAAATGCTAACGTTTTGTCAGAAAATGCAAAAGTGTGGGGAAATGCAATATTTTAGTGAAAGAAAGCAAATGTTTTGTGAGAAAATGCTACAATTCTTAGGGAAACAATAATGTTACTACTTGTAGTACTAAATTTTACAGCTAAAAAGTTTCTAAATGCAAAATTTCATGGGGGAACAATACTTTTGCAAGAGAATGCAAGGTTTCTTGGGGGAACAATCATTTTTTGAGAATGCAAAGTTTCTTGAGGGAATGCAATAACTTTGTGAGAATGCAAATATTTTGAGGGAAAATATAGAAATTGGGGTAACACAATAATTTTGTGAGCATGCAAATTTTTGCAAGAAAATGCAAAGTTTCTTGAGGGAATGCAATAATTTTGCAAGAAAATGCAAATGTTTTGTTAGAAAATGCTAAATGTGTGAGGGAATGCAATACTTTAGTGAGAGAATGAAAATATTTTGTGAGAAAACGCTGTTTCTCAGGGTAACGCAATAATGTTACCAGTAGTACTAAGTAGTAATATTACTACTAGAAAAAAAGTTTTGTGAGCGAACAGATTCTGAAGCAGAAGTATTTCTTATTTGAGAGAAATGTTTTGCAAGAAATGCAGAAATGTTTTTTTTTGAAGGGAAAGCAACATTTCAGAGAGAGAACACAAATGTTTTGTGAGAAAATGCAAAGTTCCTCAGGGGAATGCAGTAATGTTATTACTTGTAGTACAAATTAATTTTACTACTAGAAAAGTTTCTAAATGCAAAATTTATAAATCTATTGTGGGAAAATCCAAGGTTTCTTGGGGAAATGCAATAATTTTGCAAGAATGCAAATGTTTTGCTAAAAAAAATATTAAGTTTTGTAGTGGAAAGTAATAATTTTGTAAAAGAACGCAATGTTTCTTGGGGTAACAACACTTGAGTGAGAGAATGCAAATATTTGCAAAAGAATGCAAAGTTTCTTTGGGGAATGCATTAAAATATGATTTTTCCTCACACCCTGTCCCCTTGAAGCTCCATAAATAAGAACCATGACGCACAAATCAAATGTGGAAAACAGCCTAGAGACTTGGGCGAGATTTTCACTCAGAACGACTATATATTTGTTCCGTTGTTCGCTCCCTCGATGCCGCATGATTCTGCACCGCTCAACTATTAGCTTTGGCCAAACACAACATCTAATCATTCTGAAAAGCGTGAGGAACTAAAACAACGTTTTGCCTGCTGGCACATCTAATCAAATTAACGTTGAAGAAGAAAAAGATGTTACAGCGCCTTGTCCTGAGTGAAACGGAAGGGCCGAGTTGTGACGGACTTTGGCCGCCTGTAGAGATCTACTGATAGTGGCCTGAGAAAAACAGGCTTGCGTTTTAATCCTGCCAGGAAACTAGAGAGAAGAAGAAAGGGACCGTCTTCAGCCTTTTCGAATCCACAATAATAACTAGCATGGCTCGATACTGGTCCTAATCCAACCCAGGCCTCGAAACCCACCGAACAAGTGACGGGACCTGTCTGGTTCCAGTTATAGGCCCGCTGGAGGTAGCGCAACAGATGGGACCTTATCTACGGCTGGGATCGCTGCTCCCCACACATTCTTAGACATCTCGGTAATGCCTCTGTTGTTAGCTAATGCTAACTTAGCGTTGGATTACACGCCGCGATTCCAAGTGTTTGCTCTTACTGTTGGACTTCAAACACCTTGGTAACATGCTGAAATGTTTAATAACAAGCACACACCTGAGGAGCTCCTATATTGAGAGTGATGTTTCAAGCATGGCTTCACATGATGAGGAATAGCAATATGTTAAACGTAGCAATATGTCACTCGGCTCTTTAGGTGGGCAAGTCACAGGGTCCAAAAATAACAACCGGTAAGTGTTAAATGTGAGTAAAAAGAAAACGCTTTTCAGTAAATCTGTTTGGAATTGAGACACACATGATTTTAATTAAATTGGAAAAACAATAATCAAACCCTTGATTCAAATTAAAGACACATAACCAAACAATGCCAGTGTTGCAACTCATTTTTGTATTCAAATTATATTTATTCAACAGCTTTTCTCTGCAGATTTATGCAGTTCATTGCAATTTACTAGATTTAATGGCACAATGTGAAAATCATTTTATTAGCATTTGGGTCATTGACATGAGACAAAGTTTCTGTCAGATCAATTTGTTCAAAAATACATTACAAAAGCAGTTCATACTTAAAAATGCAGTTAATACAAAGACTTAACATCACCTCTTCAAAGTCAAAAATCTAAATATATATTTTCTGAAATATTACATAATAAATGTTTTATATTATGACAAAAATAATAATAAACTAATAACTCATTAATGTAATTGTTATATATATATGTTGTAAATATTAAATATCTTATCTTAAATATCTTATGTTTTTAATGTTTTCACATATTTTATATATATATATATATATATATATATTTGTTTTTTTATTATTATTAGTAATTTTTTAAGGACAAGGCAAGATCAGGCTGTAAAATGTCAAGTGCTTTGACTTCCAAAAATGTAATAAATAACGATATTCGTGTATACAGTCCCCTCCACAAATATTGGCACCCTTCGTAAATATGAGCAAAGGCAGCTGTGGAAATAAATCTGGATTGTTTATCTTTTTGATCTTTCCTTTAAAATAATTCACAAAATTCTAACCTTTCACTGAAGTAAAACAATGGAAAGTGGGGGGGAAATCTCATTATGAAATAAATGTTTTTCTCCAGTTCATGTTGGCCACAATTATTGGCACCCTTAGAAAATATAATGAGTAAGATATCTCTAGAGTATATTCCCGTCCATATTTACATATTTTAGCACACCAGGGTGACTAGGAGCATGAAGTTGTCCAGCCATGACTTCCTGTTACACAGGATTATAAATATGAGAAACACAAAGGCCAAATTCCCTCAATCGTCCATCGCAGGGAGTCAAAACAAAGAATATAGTTCTGATCTGTGAGACACAAAACAGAAAGTGGCTGTAAGAAAACAGCTAAAGCATTGAAAATCTCCATTTCCACCATCAGGGCAATAATTAAGAAGTTCAGAACAACTAAAGATGTTACAAACCTGCCTGGAAGAGGACGTGTGTCTATATCATCCTAATGCACGCTTAGAAGGAGAGTTTAAGTGGCCAAAGACTCTTCAAAGATCACAGCTGAAGAACTGCAGAGATTAGTTAAATCTATCTGAAATGTCAAATAGCCCCTACATCACCACATGTTGTTTAGGAGGGTTTCAAGAAAAATCCTGCTCGCTCATCCAAAATCAAACTCCAGCATATTCAGTTGTCAGACACGATGGGACTTCAAATGGGACTGGCTTCGATGGTCAAATGAAACTAAAAAAAGAGTTTTTTAGCAGCTAAACCACCAGACGGGTTTGGTGCAGACATTTGATAAAAGTACCCCATGCCCACGGTTAAATATACTGCTGAATCTTTTATGTTGTGGGCCTATTTTTCTGCCAGAGTTCCTGGACGCCTTTCTATCAAATACCAACAGATAAAAAAAATCGAAACCTAACTGCCTCTGTTAGAAATCTTAATAATGGGTCGTGGTTGGATCTTCCATTAGGACAATGATCCAAACCAAACATCAAAATCAACACAAAAATGTGTCACTGAGCACATAATGAAGCTTCTGCCATGGCTGTCTCAGTTCCCTGACCTGAACCGTAAAAAATCAGTGGGGTGAACTGAAGAAAAGAAGCACCAACATGGAGCTGGGAATCTGAAGGATTTGGAGTTATTCCGTATGAAATAATGGTCTCTGATCTCTGATCTCTTGTTAGGTGTTCTCCAAACTCATCAGGCACTATAGGAGAGACTCAGAGCTGTTATCTTGGGACAAGGACTTTGCAACAATTGGGTGCCAATAATTGTGGCCAACATGAACTAGAGTGAAATATTTATTTCATAATGAGTTCTCTCCACCAGTTTCTATTGTTTTACTTCAATGAAAGGTTCGAATTTTGTGATTTTTTGGAATGAAAGATCAAAAGGATAAACAATGCAGATTTATTTCCACAGCTGCCTTTGCTCATATTTACCAAGGGTGCCAATATTAGTGGAGGGCACTGTACATATAAATATGTGACCCTGGACCACAAAAACAGTCATAAGTAGCACGGGTATATTTGTAGCAATAGCCAACAATACATTGTATGGGTCAAAATGATTGATTTTTCTTTTAAGCCAAAAATCATTAGGATATTAGGTGTTCCATCAAAATATTTTGAAAATTTCCTATCATGAATATATCAAAACTTGAGTAATATGTATGCTAAAAACTTCATTTGGACAACTTCAAAGGCGATTTTCTCAATATTTTGATTTTTCTGGTGTTTATTTTACTTCTACTGTACCAGTGCTGACCTGTCCTCAAATGTATTTACAGTATGGATGTCTGTGTATATGGCTATTTAGCATAGCCGTCTAAACCAGCGGCGTCAGGTACACAGAGCTGTCCGTTTGGCACGGAGCCGCGAGCTTTCGTGAATATTCACCGGCTCATTACTCTTTCATGACAGGGCTAAAGGAGCCGCTACCTTGGCCCGGGTCACTGCTCTTGTCAGGGACCCAAAAATTTCGTTAGCAGGCCCTTAATAATGGAGAATTATTTTTACATGTTATTAAATCCTGTCACTCATGGAAATACCTGGAATAGCTTCTGTGTCGGAGCTTGTGGTGAGTGACGCGCTCACGGTACAGCAGCACGGGCTGGAGGAGCGCCAGAGATCCGCGGTGGGGGTGAGAAGTTCACACTGGGATGCTTCACCGGGCTGGGCGACACACACACATGCTAACTGTGAGCTGCTAACCCGTTGCTTTGACTGTCACCAGCATAATTTCAATCTGTCTGTGATTGGTGGAATCGGTGACCTATTAGTTTGTGGTCTCGCACAGGAAAGGAAGAACTAATCGGCTGAGACTGCTGTGAATATCACAAGTACACCAACATTCAGATTTACACAGATACACCGATTTGTTCTTGATCAGTTTTGAAAATTTCACCTGTTAGCATGTAACCCCTCTGACAAGAGCACAATGGAAAATTAAATACAATTATAGAAAATTTGACAAATGTTGACAAGGGATACTTGTTGAAAGAGCTGAGAAAGTAAATGTTCAGAGAACAGTGGAGTATGTGCCGATAGACCTTTTGATTTGGACACACATCACATGTGGAATCAGACTGAGTGCATATTGTCATCAAGAGGTTTCGAGATTTGTTGTCGCTGCTTTTGTTCTCTAATCAGTGAAGGGAACTACTGCCAACATACACATACACAACAGTGGCATTCTGGATGAATGCCCATGAGGGCAAGGGCGCCCAGTGAGAGCAACTGTGACATTGGCACAGCACTTCTTAGAAATATTCCACAAGCCGCAATACCTTACTATGTCCCATGGTAATTCCACGCAAATACCATGATATAGGAATAAAATAATCATTTTGAGCATTGGTATAGTGTATATCAAAATACCATGGTCACACCATCTGACTCTGCCACTATACTACAAAACCACTACAGCTTTTCTGCAACAGTGGGATTTAGTTTTGTGGTTTTCAAAACCACCGTCTACTGTTTCCTTATTTGTTTATATCACATTCCAATGAAATAACGTGGTTGGAATATTCTTTTGAAGAAACAAGAGTCAATAAGGCCGAGGCTTGTTTTATGGCGATCGGTGGTCACTTTGGGGTATTGCGTGTAACCAGGCAATGTAAGAGGAGAGTTATTGTAACACTTCTGTTCCGCGGTGTGCAGCTGAGCTGGCAAACGTCCTGCCAGCTGTCACTCTGTTCCTTTGTGGACAAGACCAATGGGACCAGTGCAAATCCGTCCTGGAGACAGTGTGACGCTTAGACACTGACACACACACACACTGCAGTAGTGGTCTGCTCGATGCTAAATACCTTGATTACACCGCAGACATGTTTAATTGACCAAGCAGGAAATTAAACAAGTTATAATAAACATTTTGGGTTGTTGGGGATGGGTTACTGGTAAAAACCAAACATTGCTATATAAAAATTGTGTAAGCTGTGCTAGTAAACATTTTTTAGGCATTCTCCAGACACTGCATAAAGTTGGACCATTAAGCTAATTTAAATCATATGTTGAATGGATCTTATAATCTTATAATTTTTAGTCTGCTTGTCAAATTTCAATTCAGTTTTCCAAAAATAGAAACCAAAATTTGCCACAAATTTGAAACTCGTTCCATGATTCCCTAGCATAATAAAGCATTTGTACTGCAGGCGCAGATAGATATTCATTTACTCAGTCAGCTTCTTGTGAGGTCTAGAAAAGGTGTGTCTTAAGTGGAGACCCTTCATCTGGAGATGAGTGCAAGGACTAGGTGACCAGAAGTGTTTGATTTAGCCGCCTGGCTGTGGTGTACAGCTTGATAAATGATTGCATGTAATGGGAGATTGATTGCAGCTGTCTAAGCAGGCAAATGTGAAGGAGCCACTGAAGAGACCTTAGCAGCATTGCAGATGCACTAAATGGGACGTACAGTAGATGCAGATGGATCCAGCGAGAGCTGGAATAGATATCCAAACAACAGAATTAAATTCAAGGTCAACACATTTTTCTTAGTGTGTTTCCTGGGAATCAGACCCATGACCTTGGCATTGTATGCACCATGCTATTCTGTTTAAGCTGTAACCTTTACCTCCAATGTTCAGATGAAGGTTTGTGTTCCACCACAGAGAAGTCAGTGTGAAGGTTTTGAAAAGTGACCACAAGGGGTCGGTGGCTCACTGACCACATGGGATGGGAGGGAACACAGAACTGAAGAAGATAGGTTAGGTAAGAGAGGGCATTCAAGAGCTTTGAGTTTGATGTGGGTGGCCACAGTTTGGCCTATAGTTTCTCAAATCATGCACTGGAGAGCCACTGCCCTGCAGAGTTTAGTTTCAGCCCTAATCAAAGACATATGAGTAAGCTAATCAAAGAGTTACTATACAATTACAGGCAGGTGAGTTTGGTCAGAATTTGAGCAAAACTCTGCAGGGCAAATAGCCCTTCAGGGTCAGATTTGAGCAACACATGTCCTTCAGTCAACAGCCAACATATACTGCTTTTTCACTGGGGCTGGTGCCGGAGCTGAAGCCAGTTCTTGGCCAAGGGTGGCACTTATTCAGAACCAGCTCACATTTTCACTGGCATGGAGAAAAGAACCCTGTGTGTCACCAGACTGTGATTGGAATTGCTTGTTATCTCATGCATAAGGAGAGAGTTGGTTTCTTTTGCCGACCACTGCTAAACTGATTTAACTTTTTGTTGTTAATGTTGTTAATTTACCTGAACCTCCGATGGCTTTTAAAAATAGTGCCTTTCAAACTGTGGTCTGTAGTGGAAACTGTCTACTTATGTTATAGGTTCCTTTGATTAAAAACAGCTTTCGGTGCCATTTCGGAATCAGGATCTGGGCACCAGCCCAGGGCTGTTTTTATTTATTTATTTTTTAACATCGAAAAGTACAGCACAATTCCCAATTAGGCTCTGGCTCCGGCACCAAGCCCGGGTTAGAAAAATGGTAAGAGAGAGACCAAGGGAGGTGGGATGTGGATTTCTTGACCTGACTGAGGACTTTGTGTGATGAATTGTATTTCTGTGCGATCAGAGTGTGATGGGAGTTGACAAGGAGGTATTGTAAGTAGAGGAGAGGTAAGGCGGAGGATAACAGTATATCTCTCATAGCAGAAAGGAGGAGTTGGGTTCAAGAGGGCAGTGGGTTTGTGCCTTACGATAATTTGTAATATATTCTTATCCGAGAAGGTCTCGAATAAGGTTAGGTGGCATGTCGATAGATATGGTCAAAGGTCTTGAAGAAAGAGTTGTGAATGATGGCCACTTCACTCCTAAAGTGTGACTAATATGGAAGTGATAAGTACAGATCGTGGAGGATATGGAAACAGACAGAGAAGGAATGAAAACAGCTTCCCATGAAACACTGTACCTGCCCTCTTGCTTTCAATTCATTCCTTTTCCTTCAAGAGATATTCTTTGATCTTCTGCCTTGCCTGATCTTCTGCTGACAATTCATCCTACTGGAGGCAGTCTCATTAGACTTGATTCTTGAGTCAAAACTGATTCTGGAATACAAGCATAATTTCTGATTTGATGTCTAAAGAAACTTCACATCAAAGGGTGTAGTACAGGATTCCTTGAATCTTGCCCTGGAGAGCCAATGCCCTGTAGAGTTTAGCTCCAACCCTGATCAAAGACACCTGAGCAAGCTAATCAAGGTCTTTAGGATCACTAGAAAATCACAGGTAGGTGAGTTTGAGCAGGGTTTGAGCTAAAGTCTTCAGGGCATTGGCACTCCAGGGTTGGATTTGAGAAACCCTGTAGTATGACGTAAGGTCTTTGTAGGTAGTGGTATCCTTTCATTTTTGCTGTGGGAAACAGGGGTACTCAATCCTGTCCCTGGAGAACTTTACCTACCTAAAAAAATTAGGTTCAACCCTAATCAAATATATCTGAACCAAATAATTAAGATCTTCAGGAACATTCGACAAGTACAAACAGGTGTGATGGAGCAGGGTTTGAACTGAACTCTGCATGAATAGTAGATCTTTACAAAAAGGAATGAGCACTTTTGGCTTAGTAACTAAAGGTCAAAGGGCATCAAGTGCTAATGAGAGGGTGGAATTCAAGTTAGAAACAGCAGTATCTGCAGACATTTCAGAAAATTAGCCGGTGGTATATCACAAGACGATTGTTGATGTTGCGGAGAAGGGTGACATGGGCTGACATTTGACCGGGTGACCAAGAATGGGAGGACAAGGTGTTGGCCTGAGGGAGAGATAGAAGAAATGAGATGAAGAATTCGGTGTCTCTTGAAGGTGAGTTACAAATATCTTAGACAAAGACAAGATGCAGTTGCTTTCTTGCTTTGATGCTTTGACATATACACTGACAGACGCTTTTATCCAAAGGAACTTACCTAAAAAATAAAGATATTTATTTTATCACTACATATGTTCCCGGAGACACAAATCCATGATCTTGGCATGGTTAGTCTGTTGCTCCGCCAGCTGAACTACAGCAGAGGTGTCCAATCCCGCTCTTGGAGGGCCACTATCCTGGAAAGAAATAAACACACCTGAACCAACTAATCAATGTCTTTGGGATTACTAATAACTTCCAGGCCAATGTGTTTGGGAAGGTTGGAGCTGAACTCTGCAGGATATTGCTCATCCAGGAGCAGGATTGAACACCGTCTGATCTACAGGAACTAGGAATCAATCTCTGCAACAAGAGGATTTGGAGCAGGAACTTAACCTAACCTGAAATTCTAAAGATGGGATCTCTGATAGTCACTGCATGAAATCCAAAAAACTTGGAGAGTAAGATAAGGAATGGGACCAATACAGATTTCAAAGATGATGAAATGAGTGGAAATGTATCTCTGCTTTGACCTAAGGCAAAGGGAGTGTGAAAAACACAAGAATAGTGATGCCTTCAGGGACTATCCAGGTTCCCTGGATAGCCAAATGAGAGCAGATGGATAATTTTGGCAATGTGTGCTTTTTTCACAATGAGAGAAGTTTGATGGACTCCCAAACCTTGGAGGTTAGAAGTTGGAATCCGAGAAGGTCTTAAGGTTAGTAGCAAGTTAAAGTTAAAAATGGTTAAAGGTTAAATTAGGTTAGAAGATACTGTTGTCAAATGTCTTGGCAAATGAGTTGTGAATGATGGTCGCTTCACTTTACTACACTCAGTTGTATAGGTTCCTTTTTAAAGGTTTTTATTTTCAATTCATTTAAAAATGAATTACTGCGTTAGTCATGAGAATGTACCTTTGTATTGTATATGAGCCGGCCGCTGATTGATGAGCTGATTGTATACAGTACATATGATCATTCAACCAACTAGTCAATATGTTTCTGATTAAAGGTTTTTTCTTGCTGTCAAAATTCAAGCTACAGCTGAACAGCTATGGTTGCCTTTTTGATTTTTTTCCACAATCACTCAACTCTCAAACTCTTGACAGATGTGATTCCCAATGTATTTCTTAGTTTCTTTGGATTGTGTAGATGTATTTGTAGCAGAAGGAAATTAAGAAAAGTTGTACAAGCAATATAGGCAAGGCCTGGGGAATACTAGTGATGCCAATGTCTAAAAGTGCTTTCGCTGGCCTTCATCACTGTATGTCAAGCCTCTGGCGCAATTACACTGCAATAAATACAAATGAGCGACAGATGACATGACATTGTGACATATTTATTGGCTCGGACTCCTATACAAACTCCAGATCTCCATTAGCTCGCTCTTAGGATGCAGCCGGGCTTTTAAGACAGTCATGGAAGTGACATTCACCCTGACCTTTGCCCTCATGTGGATTTGTTGAGATGGTGGTCACCCATGGGAAAGACTGTGACTCCATTAAGTGTTGCAATCAGGGTAATGCACTCAGATCTCTGTGTGTGTGTGAGGTAGAAAAAGACAGACGTTAAGAGAGGAAAATAGCTTTGAGTGTCCATCTGTATCTCATTTCCGGGTTCAAATACCTTAACAACAACGAATAATGTTAAATATGATTGCAGCATTTGTTGTACTGGAAGTCGCTTTGGATAACATCTGCTAAGTAATGTTTAAGATTGTTAACTCAGTGAAGCTTGTAAGTTCTGTGAAAAATTATGTACAGCATGCATTGTCATAATAATGCCTTAAATGGGCTTCTTCATGCAAAATCAAATTTCTTTACACGTTTCATGAGTTTCACTCTATAATTGTACTGAAAGAACATTCTAGGTAAATCTGAAATGCACACCTGAAAACACAATATACTACAAACTAGCCATTTTAATTTGATTTAATTGTCATTTTCTTTTCAGTTGCACAAGGAATTCATCTTAGCAAGTCTTAACGCAGCAGACAGAAAGTTTATACATTAAACGCCTCAAGTGCAGCTCACTGTAAGGCTTTAATTTCTGCTAACTGATGTCTTCATCTTAACTGACGGGCTCCTTTCATTAAAGATTAAAGGCGAGCAGTGAGCTAATGCATGGTAAACTCGGTGGCCTGGCCTCAGTGACCAATGCGTCATCGCTCAGCACCGCCACACAGCTAACGAGCGGCTGCCGTCAGTACAGACAAGAAAATTGATGACATAAATGGTCATATTTCTGCTGCTGATAGACAGGTGACCCTCGGCCTCCTGGGAATGACAGTTAGCATGAGGCGAAGCAAAGAGAGGGCAGATCCGTCTGCAAGTTATTAGGCTGTGTCTTCCACACATACATTTTCTCTTTCTCTCTCTCAATGCTTTAGACGAATTTCATTAAACTTGACACACTTTGGTATCCCATTTAAAACATAACTTTATTTACACGAATCCCATGTTTTTTGTTAGATATTATTAAAAAACTAGCATGAAAATAGTCATTTTAAATGCATCAAATGTCTGTAACTCCTTTTAAAATGGTAATTTGTGTAATTTAGGCTGTCCCAATGTTTTGACATTCCTGAATGTATTGAAAATTCATTTACATAATAAAAACCAGTCATGTCAAAGTTTTGACATAATGATAGTCATGTTTTTCCAGAACTGATATCTGTGTAATCGCAAAGACATTTTAATTAATTTTATTTACCAGCTATATCCTAAATTTTGTGTGGAACCCTGTTGTGCAGTGCATTTGCCCAGCAGTTCAACCCTGTTACCAAATTTACTCTCAGTAGAAAATATCAATCAAATAAGTTATGAAATAAGAAGGTTAATATAAATACCTAACATAAAATACAAATAAGGATATCAATCAAGAACTACAACCCAGCAGTTGGATTCCAAACTAGCTAGCCGGTATTGAGAGCTTAATTTGAGTTAAATGTGCAACCCTGTTTTCTATTCATTTACTTTTATTTTTTTGTAACCATGTTACAAGAAGTGACACACAGTAATCTCTCACTCTCTTTCAATTTTTACACAAACAAAATTAGCACAGACATGTCTGTGAAATTTTTTTTTGCTAAGCTTAACAATTTCACCCTGCTACAAAAAAAAAAAAAAAAAAAAACAAGTTATGAAATAAAAATGTTTAAATAGGTTACCATCAAAAAAAAAAAATTGTTTATGGATCAGCTAAGGATTAACTACAACCCAGCATTTTGGTTCCAAACTAGCTACTAAGCTACTAGCTACTGAGAGCTGAATTTGAGCTACATGTGCAACCCTGTTTATTTGTGTATTTATTCATTAATTTATTTATTGTAACCCTGTTACAAAAAGTGGAACATTCCTTAAAATTGTGGCATTCAAGAAGAGGTACCAACCGTAATCTCTCTCTTTCTTTCAATTTTTATACAAATTGTGTGTGTTGCATTTTCAAAACTTAACAACTCAACCCTGTTACCAAAGATATACCAGTGAAATACGTTTTTTTTTTTTTGTAATCTCTCATTCTTTCTTTCAATTTTTACACAAATAGTAATTTTGCCAAGCTTCACAATACCACCCTGTTACCAAAGTGATTTTCAGAAAAAAAAGTTATGAAATTAAAATGTTTAAAAGGTTACCATCAAATGAAAATAGGTTTATCAATCAATAACTACAACCTAACATTTTGATCCCAAGCTAGCTATAGCTGCTATTGAGAGATGAATTTGCATTAAATGTGCAGCCCTGTTATCTAATTTTTTGTAACCCTGTTACAAACAAATGGTACATTCTTTAAAACTGCAACATCTAAGTGAAATAAACAGGAAAAACACACTCTGTTTTAATTCAACCCTGTTACCAAAGTGATTTTCAGAAAAAAAAAAAAAAAAAAAAAAAAAAAAAAAAAAAGGTTACGAAAGTTATGAAAACAAAATGTTTAAATCAGTTTCCATAAAATCAAAATCAGTAACTACAACCCAACATTTTGGTTCCAAACAAGCTAGCTGCTATTGAGAGCTGAATTTGAATTTGGAACATTCCTTAAAATTGTGGCACTCAGGAAGTGGCATAAACTGTAAATTGTAGTGTGTGGTACATTTGCCAAACTTAACAACTCAACCCTCTTACCAAAGTTATTGTCAGAAAAAAAAAAAAAAAAAAAAAAACAGTAAAATAAAACTGACCTTAATACTAAGAAAAGACATTAACAGAGCCCCAACCCAATATTTTAGTCTCAAACTAGCTAGCCTCTATTGAAAGATGAATTTCAGTTATCTGTTTTTTTTTTTTTTTTTTTTTAATGTATAAAACTGTATTCAGTGTTGATGTTTATTTAACATTTAGGTAACACTTTACTTAAAACCTTCATGTATAATCCATTTTAAAAGTATTCAAAATGTAGGTTGTAATGTGTTATATTTTTTCATAAATAATTGTAACATGCATTATAATATTAGAAGGCTTATTTGTTTGTGTGTTTTAATGGATTATAGGTTCTAATTGTGCAACAATGAAAAGATGGTATTATAACTGGTAATCATACGATGCATTATAAGGCACATTACAAGGCATACTAAATGCATCAAAATGCATTATATATATAGGCTTTAAATGAAGTGTTACCAATGTTTGTTGCAAAATATATTGAAAATCCCAGGTTATAAAATGTATTTAGTTATTTATGGTTTCTTTAGAGTTCCTAAAGTACCCCCTTTTACTGAAAAAAAGGACCATTTTGTGCACTATTCATGGAAAGTGCCATTCATACACACTTTTTAGCCCTGCCAAGAGGTAATCAAAACACAGCACTTATCCTCCATTCCTTTTGCGCCTCCCATCTTGTGCTCTTAACCAATTGTTTGTTTATACTTACATTTTAAATTCTTGAATTTCACCTTGTCTTACCTGCATTAGCGCTCCGCAGGAAGAGGATCAAACTCCACGTCTGTCAGGGCTGACTTTAAAAAGGGCTTTTGTTTTTACTATACAGAGCTTTCAGATGACGTCACCATGGGATCTAATCCCATCAAAGGCAGGCTGGTGTGGTCTGGAGATGGTGGACGAGGCTTTTTTTTCATGCCGTCTGGAGAGTCAAACAAAGCACATATGGTGTTGAAGAGATGAGATGGATAAGACGCATGATGGGGTATAGACAAAGGCTGAAGGGAGTACTGTTTGATTTTCAGGCCAGGGTGTAATAAATAGTCATCCAATAGTTCCCTTCCAGTTATACAGCATGGTTCCCCCAACAATTCATCTGTAGAGAGTGAAATACATGCAAAACATAAGAAACATTGGCTCATACTCTGATGACACCAGGGAATCTACTGAAAGATGAAATCAACAATTAATTATCAATAGGTAGAGAAAAAAAAAAGGAAATATTGGTAAGGAAAAAAAAAGAATTAATAATTAAAGTAAGGCATAGAGCTTGGAAAAAAGGTACTGTGTTGAGTGATGAAACAGATTGTCTCTAACCTGTCATACTTGATATTGGGAACTGCTTATAACAAAACTAAACCACCAAAAGATTTCCTTGAATATCTGTGCCTTAAAGGAAAAAAAATATATAACCATAATGTAAACCCAGAATATTTTACTCACCCTCGTTTGGATGAAATATCCCTTGAAGAGTTACTTCAGTGACTGTTTGCAGTTGCAGTGTGCAGGTGTTTTGCATTACTGTTGTTACTGTATTGTGTATAACAGTGTGTTTTTGATATTTTAAATTGTATTTTACCACTACTATATTAACACTGGTCTCAGTCAAGTCACGTGTTAACTAAACCACTTCCCACACAAGTCAGCGTAGACTTCCATTTTTTTGTTGCATTTCACTTTCAGTGTCCTCCAGAACTCTTCCTTCTCAATGGCACATTGTTTATCCACTCTTTGATTCATTTTACAGGCCAGATGTGACCGCTTGCAGTTAATTTGTTTTCTGTGCAACATATTTGCACAGAGCTCCGCTTGTGTGCGTGGGAAGCTTTTTGGCGACGGCCGCTGTCAGACCGGCCTCTAATGAATCCCATTAAATCATGCACTTTGTCATTACGCTGCCTTTAAGAGCCAGAAACTCACTTTGGCTTTACAAGTATGCAACCCCCATTGTGAGTGAATGCTACGTTGAGGAAAACAAACTACTTGACATCAGTGGACTCCTGCAATAGAAGAAAAGAAATCCATCGAGTGTCTTCTCACTTGGCAAACTGGGATTAGAAAGTTTGACACGCGAGACTGCTTTTTTCCAAACTTTGAGTTGAAGAGCACCTTCCAACGTCTACGGCATGCATAAACACTTGGAAGGCTTGGATTCATCTACTTGTCATCTGCCAAGAAGGGTAACGTGTGTTTAGAGAACGGCTCGGATAAAAAGGGTGGACTTTACACTGAGCAGACCAGCCCAATCAATCTCTTGGTCCAACACTTTCCAAAAGCTTGTCTCAACTTCAAATAAAAAAAAAGGGACAAAGAATAAAGTGCAAGATAAATTTGCTGATGATGTCTACTATTGTGGATTTTCCCAATCTCAAGGCACATCACAGCATGTTTTGTTAGGTCTGTAAATTTCCCCAATAGTATAGAAAATATCTGATGGATGGTTGTACTGTGGAAACTTCACACAAACAGATCCCTGTGTCCTGTTTCTGGGCGTGGAACATGGCCCAAACATCAACCCTTTGGCTGAAGTTGGTGTGAATTCCATAGACCAGAGCTGCAGTGTGTCTTGATCAGGAGTTCTCAACTCTGAAACTCAGGGTCTACTTTCTTATAGAGCTCTAACCTTGATCAAACTCACCTGCCAGTAACTTTCAAGTTATCCTAAAGACCTTGATTAGCTTGTCAGGTGTGTTTGATTAGGGTTAGGGTTAAACTCTACTGGAAAGTTGACCTCGAGGGCCAGAGTAAAGAGCCCCTGGTCTAGATGGCAAACCTTGTTCAGAAAACCTCTCACAAGATTTGAAAGGGTAGGTTTGAGTCAGGCTTGTTCTCAGACTCAGTGAACAAAATGCATGAATGATGCATGCAAATCTCAGGAGACTTTGTGCAAAATGCTACTTTAAGATCTTGCAGTGAGGATGGACCAGAGCTGCATAGCTGTCTAAATGGTAAAGTGTGTTCTGAGAAATTCCCATAAGATACAAGTTTGACAAGGTTAAGACTGGAATGAATGCCTCATCTGAATTTTGCAAGACTGATGGTTACCATGGTCATATCCTGAATGCTGCTATAGAGTCCTGCAGACCTCTCCCAGGTTGATATGTTAGTGACGTAATGCTACCGTCAGGTAGTAACTGCTGTGAAATGCATGGACCAGAGCCACAGTAATGTCTAGACCAGTGGTTTTCAATCCTGGACCTGGGAACCCACCGCTCTGCACATTTTGTATGTCTCCCTTATTTACCACACCTGATTCAGATCATCAGCTCGTTAGGAGAGAGATCCATAAACTCACCTGAGTGTGTCAGAAAAGGAAGACATACAAAATGTGCGTAGCAGTGGGTTCCCAGGACCAGGATTAAAAACCACTGGTCTAGATCAACCCTTTTCCTGAAGGACCCCCATCACTGTGTTTGATTAGGGTTGGAGCTAAACTCTGCAGGACAGTGGTCCTGTAGGTCTGACCTTGCCTACCCCTGGTCTAGATCAGGGATAGGCAATGTCAATCCTGGAGTGCCGATGTCCTGTAGAGTTTAGTTCCAACCCTAAAAAGAACTCTCACCTGCCTGTAGCCCTAGTAATTCAGATCTTTTTGATTAGCTTGTTCAGATGTGTTTGATTAGGATTGAAGCTAAACTCTGCAGGACAGCGGCACTTCAGCACCAACGTTGCCTGTCCCTGGTCTAGATAATCAACCTTGTTAAGCAAATCTCTTGCTTCTACATGACAAGATTAGGGTTGAGTTAGGGGTGGTTTTGCTCTTGGAATCAGTGAACACATAAATGAATGATGCATTTAAATGTCACAAGATCTTTTGCAAAATGAAGGTTATTGTCCCAAATGGCCACCTTTAGGTCTTGCTGTCCACACATTACTGCCAGAATGCCACATTGACTGTCAGGTAGTAGTTTGATGTGAAATCCCATAGACCCCAGCCAAAGTACTGTTTAGATGGTAAAGCTTGTTCAGCAAAAGTTTTATGACAAGCTTTGTTTCTTTGGGACCGGCATGGTTCTTGTGCGGGTTACAGGCCAGATCCAATGCTCAAACCGTTCTGCTTGTTTCCACCTTATAAAATGGGATTCCAGGCCAGGAACATAATTTAACAGTTCAACTCAAAATTTGCTGTTCTCAAACGGATCCAGGCAGCAGGGACTGAGAAAAGCTGGCTCATAGTGGTCTTGTTGAGAAATGTAATACCATTTCACTAAATTGTTTTATATGTCTTAATACAACTGTGTGTGCGAGAGAGAGACACTATGCAAGTGTAACGGAGGCCAGCTGGCATGTGCAGGTAAACCTCACTCCCCTGATCTCAAGAGGCGCACAAGCGACTGATGTTAGAGGCTGTGATCTTCAGCCTCCTTGTTAGTGCACTTCCAATGCCGATAACCAGGGTTTACATCTCACTCAGAGCAGGTGCAAGTAGGATCTGGGTACATTGGTGCCGTGACCCGGATGGGAGTGAGGCTGGGAATCAGCAGTTTCAATGCCTCTTAAGAAATTACAAAAGACTGTAAAAACCCTAAAATATGTGCCACAGTGTCTGCACAAACACTGGGATGAGCAATGTTTGTTTTAACACTAGTTATAGTCAGGTAAACAACACATTGCTACAACATTACATCACTGTTTGTTTCTCAAGTTTGTGGAAACACACATCTGGTTCTCAACAGGCTCCAGTTTGCCTGGCTAAAAAATGGACAAAAATGGAAAAGAGGTAAGAGTCAACACCACGCCCATGTCCGAAACGTCGCCATACGGTCCTGCAATTCTCCAGTCACTTTGTTAGTGATGTAGTGCTGCTTTCAAATAGTAATTACTGTGGAATCCCATGGACCAGAACTACAGTGATGACATTTTTGGGTTGGGATTGCTTTGAATACTTTGAATGAATGGGCATGGGAATCTCACAAGAATAGATGCAATGTATAGTCACACTCCCAAATGACACCCTAAAGCATGAGTCTCCAAACTGGTCCTGGATGGCCGGTGTCCTGCAGAATTCAGCTCCAATTTGCCTCAACATACCTGTCTGGAAGTTTCTAGCATGCCTAAGACCTTGACTAGTTCAGGTGTGTTTAATTAGGGTTAATTAAACTCTGCAGGACACCGGCCCTTAAGAACCGAGTTTGGAGACCCCTGTCCTAAGGACTTGCAGTCTTCCTCCAGATCCAAATGTTAGTGATGTAATTCTGCGTACTGGCAGGTAGTAGTTTGCTTTTGTGAACAAAACAACAAGAACAAAATTCTTACGAGATTGACTGGGTTAAAGTTGGTGAGGACTCAGAGGATACACTGAGGGCACACCTATCTCAAAATGCAACACCCCTGCCGTGGGCCAGTCCTGTTCCTGGAAGGCCACCTTCCTGCACAGTTTAGTTTCAACCCTAGTTAAACACATCTGTACCTGCTACTCCAAGTCTTCAATACTAAAAATGATTATGCAGATGTTTTGGAGCAGATTTGAGCTAAACTCTACAGGAAGAATGCCTCAAGGAGTAGGAGCTTCAGAATCACACACAGAAAACAGCCTGTGTAGAGACAGTCCAGAGCAGCTGCATGTGTGCATCTACATTAAAGATCCCTAGGAAACCCCTGACACGGGACATTCTACCCCAGTACACAAACCTTCCAGTCTGCTGTTCGTTTTTGGATAGATGGTCAGACAGCTCTTAAATATTGTGGAGTGTTTTTCACATATCTAGAACAAGAGCCAAGACACAGAAAAATACCAGTCATCTCGCTGGACTGTTTATCCTCTAACTCCACTGATCTTCTCAGCCTCCCCCAAATTCTCGACCTCCCAGAGATAGCACGTAGAGCCAGTGGACACTGACGATATATCAGAACTGAGGCATTTTCTCACAGTTTACCCATTTCCTGGCTGTAATGTGGGAAGACCCAGTGGGCCTTTTCTCACAGGTGCAAAATTGAACCTATGATTCTGCAGTTTCTTTAATTTGGTGATATTTGAGCTTCAGTAATTTTCAGCGAAATTACAGCAGTGACATATTTTGGCCGTAGACTATAAAACGCATTTTGTAAAAGGAATGTTTGTTCTGTATTCATTTCTCCTAAAAGGATATTACAGTCCATCATGAGTATAAGGGAGTATCTCAACCTCAGTAAGATCCAATAAGCCTTACACATGTTCCAAAGTGGTCCAGAGCTCCATCCAAACTTTAAATGGAGCGTATTCCCAAAAATATCAAGTTAATAAATATAAATTGACTAAAGTAAGGTCAAATAAAGTCTCAAGTTCACACAGGTGTCCTAACAGAGTAAAAACACTAAATGCAAGTCCCTTACTAGGAACGAGGTTGAGTTATGGTTAACGTTTTTGGCTCTGCTAAAATTAATACCGTGTTGTAGTTATATAAATATCTAATCTTTTTATTGTCGGTTTCATTGTCTGTAATCAAAACTCGGATAAACAATATCCAAGGCTTTGTTGATATTGGACACAAATCTGATTTGGTTTTCAAATCCAAACTTTTAGAACTGACTGCTGTTTCTTAAATCGCAAGGTTTTAAGAGTCATAACAAAGGATGAACATTAACTTTCTGGAATCAATGTGCTTTCTTTATAAGGAAAACTGTGTCAGTGATACTGGGTGGCAAGGTTACTTTTTCAACTCTGTTGCTTGTATTTCAGGTTTGTCAAGAAATCTATTGAGCAATACTTCGTAATTTATGATGCTTTGAGAATGCCTAGAGAAGTTAATGCTGGGAAATTTGTGTATTATGCACTGTTTTAAAGGACAACCTTGGAACTGCCAGACACCATAAAGATCACTGGCAAATGTTTTTGCATTTAATATTTTAATGCAATGTGTAATGGCCATTGTTGAATTCTTCAGTTCTCTGCTGAGTCATATTATTGTGACAAAGGTTAAAAGATATTTATCTTTCACTAGAATTGCTGTTGTTTATATAAATACTGTATAAGAAATTTCAATTACTTTTTTGACTTCCATATCTCTTGGAAAGTAATGCAACACACACAGTATGTATTTGCAGTGTGAATACAAAATAAATAAATATATATTTGTACACTATGAAATCTATGTTGTATTACAATATTTATTTCATGTGTCAAAAGGCAATGATTGAATCACATCACAAATAAAAAAATAGTGCTGTCTAATGATTAATCGTAATTAATCGCATCCAAAATAAAAGTTTTTGTTTACATAATATGTGTGTATACTGTGTATATTTATTATGTATATAAAAATACACACTCACATACAGTAAATATATAAAAAAAAAAAAAAAAAAAAAAAAAAATATATATATATATATATATATTCATATAATTGAAATTATATAAATATTTTTAATAAATAAAATAACATATTTTTCTTAAATATATACATGTATATGTATATATACATAATAAATACACTCAGTACGTGCACATAAATTATGTACACAAAAAACGTTTATTTTGGATGTGATTAGTCGCGATTAATCACAATTAATCGTTTGACAGCACTAATATAATATTAATGACATTATATTTACAATAATTATGTAGTGGAATTATGTAGAATAATATTAAACTTAAACTATATTAATTAACATTTGTCAAAATAATCAGCTTTAATAGGGTAGTCTCACAAGTTTGTGATCAGATTAATATATATATTTTTTTTCATATGCAGACAACTTTGTAAGTGTTTGCCCATTTTTTTCATCCCGTTTGCCTTTCTTTTTCATCCCTGTTCTTATGGACTTATTTATATATTTATTTTCTGTGTTGAGCTGAAGAAAACAGTAATTATACTTAATCTCAAAGGATGTAACTAGCTGAAAATGACAATCATTAATTATTAACATAACCCCAAGTGTTTGCTTAATTTGCTGTGGTTTGCTTTCTTCTTATTTATGTACATTTTTGAAAACATCAGTTATCCTTAATCATATTTAAAGACTTAACTAGTTTGTGAAAGTCTCAGAAATGGCAACATTTTATAAAGCTATTAATTTTCCCCTTGTCTAGAATATTCTCTAATCCTCATCTCTCTCTCTCTCTCATTGCTGCTCTATGTCAAACACACAATAGATCTCCTCAGCATTAGTCTGTTTGATGTCTGCCATGAAAAGGGAAACCATTGCCCCTGTGTCACTCCTCTCTGTCTTTTATTCTCTTGTTTTTACTTATTTATTTCAGGCGTCTCACTCATCGCTCTCTCTTTGAGCGGTCCCCCCGGTGCCCTTTCCCGAACGGAGCTTACGGTTTTCAATCAGCACTTCCCACTCACTGGGACCGTCCGGTTTTCATGTGCCTCAGCCCGACAATGGCTGGACGTGAGCTGAACGCTGTGCCAACTGAGGCCAGAGACTCTGAGTGCACCTACAGTATGATATAATTACACAGATGACAGTGTGAACTTCTCTCCACATCCTGAGCGCACTGGATTTTTGGGAGGAATTCGCTATGAATGAACTGTTCTGGCTGATTGTGTTGTTTATTTGCATATGCTGCCTGTCTGCACTGCTTTAGCACCTCATCCACGAAAAGGAATTATGCAAATCAAGAAAAGGCCCAAACCTCATGGGTTGTGAGCACTAAGTGGTGGAAGATGCAACAAATATACATACTGGCATACTTTACTGGGACTGTACAGCATTAAAACAATATAATCACTTGAACTGTCTACTTAAAATGCAGAAAATTCCCCCCGACTACATTACACATCTGGATATGTGCTGTTGATGAATTACTGCTGTCATGATAACTATAATATGTACACAAGATGCAGGCCATAAACCAAACACAAAAGCGACATGAAGTGAATTCACTTTTCTTTTCTTTATTTGGATAGGAAAGATTTTAAGGCTTATTTTGGGCGACAAAACCAAGCAAAATACTTTAATCAAAACAAAACATATCAAAACACAATTATGAGAACATTACTGGAACATTACCAGAAACATAATTAAACAAGTAGGTCTTTACTTAATGTGTTCAAAGAACAACACTTCCCTTTTTAATGTTGTTAAGTGTCAAAATCCTAAAACCTTATATTTTTGCAAAACAATTATTTAAAATAAATAAATAATAATAATAATAATAATAATAATAATAATAATAATAATAATAATAATAATAAAAATATAAAAAACGTAAAACCAAAACATCAAAAACAAAGAAAGAATAATAATAAAAAACTTTCTTAAAAGGTATATTATGTGAAGTTAAAAATTAACTTTGATTGAAACAACACAAAACAAAACAAAACAAAACAGAACAGCAAAACAAAAAGCAACCCCCCCAAAAAACAAAAATAAAAAGCAAAACTCCAAACAAAACAAAACACCAACAAAACAAAAGAAAAACAAAACAAAACAAAACTTTCATCCAAAAATATGTGACATTAAAAACAAACCCCAAACAAAAAACAAAACACCAAAACAACAAAAACAAAACAAAGACAGCTCTCGGACTCCAGCCGCGCCCGCAACCAACTCTCGGACTCCGCCCGTGGCTCACTTTTGGACTCCAGCCACACCCCCGCGCTCTGGATTAGCTACTGGAAATATGGCAAGCCGTATATATATTAAGGATTATGTGGATTTATATGAATTATTTTCTCCTTCGTCTCCGCTGGTCCCGTCCAGCTCTCCTTCATCTCCGCTGGTCCCGTCCAGCTCTCCAAAGTCTCCACTGGTCCAGTCCATTCCTCCAGCGCACCCTCCAGAGCCCGAGCTGCCTCCAGCGCGCCCTCCAGAGCCGGCGCCTCCCGAGCGCCTTGGCCGCTTCCCGATCTCCCTGACCCGCCATGGCCGTATGGACTCTGTGCTCGGCCGTGGCTTCCCGATCTCCCTGACCCGCCATGGCCGTATGGACTCTGTGCTCGGCCGTGGCTTCCCGATCTCCCTGACCCGCCATGGCCTTATGGACTCTGTGCTCGGCCGTGGCTTCCCGATCTCCCTGACCCGCCATGGCCGTATGGACTCTGTGCTCGGCCGTGGCTTCCCGATCTCCCTGACCCGCCATGGCCGTATGGACTCTGTGCTCGGCCGTGGCTTCCCGATCTCCCTGACCCGCCATGGCCGTATGGACTCTGGACTCTGTGCTCGGCCGTGGCTTCCGAGCTCCCTGACCCGCCATGGCCTTATGGACTCTGTGCTCGGCCGTGGCTTCCCGAGCTCCCTGACTCGCCATGGCACCCGGGACTGTATGCTCCGCCTTGGCTCCCTGATCCGCCCTGGAGGCGTACCTCCTCTCCCTTCTGTGTCTGCCCCGCCATGGGCGCCCACCCTCCCTCCCCAGTGTATTTTGTTACGGTGCGAGTCGCGCCTTATGGGAGGGGGGGTAGTGTCACACCCTTTGGACTGTTTTGTGTGTTTTTCCCCGTGTATGCCCTTATTTGGTCTTCCGTTTCTGTTTCTAATTCATTATGTCACTGTCTAATCGTCTACACCTGTCTCCCCCTGATTAGTCCCTGTATTTAAGTTTGGTTGTGTCCACTGTTAGATTGTCGGTTCTTAATTGTCATTCAGTATTGTCATTCTGTTATCTAGTCTCTTGCGTTGTGTTTGCTGGTTCCCTGCTGTTTCCTGTATTTAAATAAATTACATGTTTTGGATCTCCTCGCTCATCCTCATCATTCCCTGCACACGACACCAACATGACAATGTGACGTTAAAACAAACCCTGAAAAAAAAAACTAAACTAAAAACACAAAAACAACAAAAACAAAACAAAGCAAAACTTTCATCCAAAAATATGTGGTTAAAAACACACCCCAAACAAAACAAAACACCAAAACAACAAAAACAAAACAAAGACAGCTCTCGGACTCCAGCCGTGCCCGCAACCAACTCTCGGACTCCGCCCGTGGCTCACTTTTGGACTCCAGCCACACCCCCGCGCTCTGGATTAGCTACTGGAAATATGGCAAGCCGTATATATATTAAGGATTATGTGGATTTATATGAATTATTTTCTCCTTCGTCTCCGCTGGTCCCGTCCAGCTCTCCTTCATCTCCGCTGGTCCCGTCCAGCTCTCCAAAGTCTCCACTGGTCCAGTCCATTCCTCCAGCGCACCCTCCAGAGCCCGAGCTGCCTCCAGCGCGGCCTCCAGCGCGCCCTCCAGAGCCGGCGCCTCCCGAGCGCCTTGGCCGTGGCTTCCCGATCTCCCTGACCCGCCATGGCCGTATGGACTCTGTGCTCGGCCGTGGCTTCCCGATCTCCCTGACCCGCCATGGCCGTATGGACTCTGTGCTCGGCCGTGGCTTCCCGATCTCCCTGACCCGCCATGGCCTTATGGACTCTGTGCTCGGCCGTGGCTTCCCGAGCTCCCTGACCCGCCATGGCCGTATGGACTCTGTGCTCGGCCGTGGCTTCCCGATCTCCCTGACCCGCCATGGCCGTATGGACTCTGTGCTCGGCCGTGGCTTCCCGATCTCCCTGACCCGCCATGGCCGTATGGACTCTGTGCTCGGCCGTGGCTTCCGAGCTCCCTGACCCGCCATGGCCTTATGGACTCTGTGCTCGGCCGTGGCTTCCTCTGAGCTCCCTGACTCCCTGACTCGCCATGGCACCCGGGACTGTATGCTCCGCCTTGGCTCCCTGATCCGCCCTGGAGGCGTACCTCCTCTCCCTTCTGTGTCTGCCCCGCACGAGCCTCCAGGGCGCCCACCCTCCCTCCCCAGTGTATTTTGTTACGGTGCGAGTCGCGCCTTATGGGAGGGGGGGTAGTGTCACACCCTTTGGACTGTTTTGTGTGTTTTTCCCCGTGTATGCCCTTATTTGGTCTTCCGTTTCTGTTTCTAATTCATTATGTCACTGTCTAATCGTCTACACCTGTCTCCCCCTGATTAGTCCCTGTATTTAAGTTTGGTTGTGTCCACTGTTAGATTGTCGGTTCTTAATTGTCATTCAGTATTGTCATTCTGTTATCTAGTCTCTTGCGTTGTGTTTGCTGGTTCCCTGCTGTTTCCTGTATTTAAATAAATTACATGTTTTGGATCTCCTCGCTCATCCTCATCATTCCCTGCACACGACACCAACATGACAATGTGACGTTAAAACAAACCCTGAAAAAAAAACTAAACTAAAAACACAAAAACAACAAAAACAAAACAAAGCAAAACTTTCATCCAAAAATATGTGGTTAAAAACACACCCCAAACAAAACAAAACACCAAAACAACAACAAAAACCAAAAAGTAAAACCCCAAAACAAAACAAAATGAAAAGCAAAACCCCAAACAAAACAATAAAGCAAAACCCCAAACAAAACAAAACTCCAAAACAACAACAAAAACAAAAAAGCAAAGCAAAACAAAATAACTTTCATCCAAAAATATGCTAAGTAAAGCCTGAACAAAACAAAACAAAAACCACCAAAAACAAAAAACCAAACCAAACAAAAAAACAATAAATCAAAGCTCCAAACAAAAACAATAAAGCAAAACCCTAAACAAAACACCAAAACAACAAAATCTAAATAGCAAAACCCCTACACAAAACATAACAAAACAAAAACACCAAAATCAAAAGGCAAAACCTCAAACAAAACAAACAAACAAACAAACAAGCAAAACACACACACACACACACACACACACACACACACACACACACACACACACAAATACTTTACCCTGTTTTTTTTTGTTTGTTTTTTTCCTTTGTTAAACCCCATTTTAGGAAGAGGAGTCCTGGAAACATGTATGATTTGATTACATTAATTCTAAAATAATAAATAATAAGTAATAATAATTTAAATATCAAGTCATTCTGTATTTACAGTAATGCATTTTTTGATTTTGGAAAAAAAAAAGTCTCTTATGCTAATCAAGGCTGCATTTATTTGTCGTGAAATAGTATTACAATTTAAAATTGTTTTCAATGTGAATATATTGTAAAATGTAATTAATTCCTGTGTTGCACAGCTACATTTTCAGCATCATTACTTCAGTCTTCAGTGTCACCAGATCCTTCAGAAATCACTCATTTGTTCATATCCATATACAAATTCCTTGCAAAAAATAAATAAATAGCAACACAATCTGTGCTGGAATACACCAGCTAGACATGATGCTTTTATAACACTGTTTACATTAGTTTGCCAAATGACTCATTCATCTTCTGACAGAACTCCTCTGAGAATCCTGCAGAACATTTCCTTGAAGATAAAGTCATCATGATATGTCAACACTTCTGTTGATAACAAATACATATGTATCCACCACGCACTAAATCACACGCTCTCAAACAAACACACTGAATACAAGCAACTTCAGATTACGGGTGCAGTGGTTCTGTGCTGAAAAAAAAAAAAAAAGTTAAATGTATGCCTGTATCTTAAAAGGTCATCGGTATGCTTCATATTGACAGTCTGATGCCGCTATTATTATTCCGTACTGCAACTCTCTGCGTTCACAAAATACTCTCCATCAAAACTAACTTTCAAAATCATTTAACAGCACCAGATGGTGCAGTTTCCGAATGCAAAAGCACCACATATTAAGAAAATCTTCACTGTTTACACTACTGACAGACACTGTTTATCATAGTAAACAGCTGTCAGAGAGGGCCACATTCTCAGTAGCCAGCAAACACGTGGCAGCCTATCAAATTTGGTCGGCTGTGACAGATGGATTCATGGAAATGGCAGAAATTCTTTGCCATTCAGCAAAGAAATATATCCTGTTATGATAAAGTAGCGTTTTTTTTTTACTTAAATGGACAGTTTTTTTTTCAAAGAACGAACATGGAAAACACAATACATTATTCGCTTTACAGTAAAAGTCATGGGGGTCCAAAACAACAAACAGTGGACCCCACTGACTTTCTTTGTACAAACAAAACACAAAACACTGAGATATTTTTCAAAACCTCTTCCTTTGTTTTCTGCGTGAGAAAGTTATGAAACACGCTAGTGAGCTGGTCGAAAACAACATTGGACTCATTGTATAAACAAAACAAAACAAAATTTATTTTTTCTGCATGAGAAAGAACGTGATAAAATATGCCAGTGAGCTGGTTCACTTACATTTTTCCAGACACTAAAACGCACAATACTGACGTTTTTACAGCATCTAAACATACAAATACTTACATGTTTTCAGCATTTAAACATACAATACAGACGTTTTGACGACACCTAAAAACGAATCCTTGATGAATATTGAAATCGCGCCATTAATTTCATTATCATTGTTTGTATTTGTCCTACCAATGACCTTGTTTTCAATTGCATAAATTGTTAATATAAGATTAATTTAATATAAGATTATAACATTTCAATATGTTGTGTGATTTCTGCTGCCCGCTCGTTTCCAAAAATAGGCCTACATGATGTTGAACAAGACACTTTAAACCCTTAAAATAAATAACATTTCTGCAATCGTTTTACCATTCATGTGATATTAATGTGATGGGACACAAAAGGCGTTTTCTCCGACATGTTGTGACTAACAATAGAACCATAAAATACACAAATAGTGCCGCATCAAGAAATGACAAGTTTTACGGCAGGAAAATCGAACGCTCATTGGCTAACGCCTGCATTCGTCACAGATTACAACATGTTGTGTTTCTGGTGAGATGTGTTTTGAATGATGCACACGCGCCTTCATGGAGTGGATAGGGAAAATAATCTCGATAATATTTTCAGCGATTAACAACTTCAATTCTGCTCTGCATCTCAAAAACCTACTGTATTCCACCAGAGAGGACTGCGGCTGCAACGTATCATCATTTTGACTGCTTTTTGGTACTGCGTTTGACATTTTTGCAATAATAAATGATTGTGATTGCACTGTGATTGTCATGTTTTTCTTATACTGTACAGAGAGAATTATGGTTAGGTTTAGAGGTTGGAGTGGGATTAGCGACTATAAAATATTTTAATGCTGTATTGTTACTAAAATGGTAATTTCCCTGCATATTTTGGTCAGTTCCTTTTTATATCCTTTTATAGTCGCTATAAAATGGGTAGGTTTAGGTTTGGGGGTAGGTTAAATGGGTCTAAAAATCTAAATCGCTTATTGATAAAATGATTAAAAGCACTGATACGAATATATTAATGATATAAAAGATACACAAATATTTTACATTTTTTTGCTAAAAATTCATAGCAATTTGTACATTTTAAATGTTGAAATACGTCTAAACTGTACGTTTTAGCATCAATAAAAACATACAAAAATGTACGTTTTGTGCCCCTACACGTTACGTATAAATACCTACGTATAAACAATGAAACCATGAGGCTGAGACAATGAGGCTGTAATGTCATACACTGATCGGTGTGCGCAGCGCAACTTTAAGTGGCACACACCTTCTGACTATATAACTAGGGTGACGCACCAGGGCTGTACAGTGCAGCATATGTGTCGAACATATGAAAAATCAGTCTGTGCATTCAAATTTACCTCAAGAGAACACGTGCATGGATTTCGGATGCCCATTTTCCACAAGTTGATATGATTCTTTAGAGTCTTAATGAAAAGTCTATAATATACTTTGGTTTAAAATTTTCGATGGTTGTGTGAAACAACACCCTTTTTACCATGACAAAATAAGCTCTGCAAAAATCATCTCATTCTGGTCGTTGCTGCTTTAAATGCAAATGAGCTCTGCTCGCCCCGCCCCTCTCTTCTCTCTGTGGAGTGACGAGCCTGTTTACTTTAGCCGCATTTAGCCATGTTTAGCCGCTAACCTTGCTAACTAGCACATTATTAGGAAAGGCGATCGCAAAGATTCATAAAAAAAACGCTTACACTCACTTCTGCTGTAAGTGAAGCTGGATCACGAATGATTTGCGCGAACATAGACAGATATATGTAGATCGGGAGGTGCATTCCCTTCACAAACGTAATCCACTGCATCTTCAGCAGCTCAGATGTCGAGAGTAAATGACGACCACTTACATCCCTGCTCCGGCATCGAAACAAAGAGGGCGGACTGTTACAGCTGATCTGAGGTAAGAGCTCATGTCAATCAACTATTGTGGGAGCAGCCTCTGTGGGTGTGACGCCACACCGACAGGCATCTGAGAACGGCTCGATTTGAAAAAGGGGATATTATTTTTACAGATTAATTAAAAACCACTGCATGGATTTTTATCATTATAGGGTATATTTGTACATACACTGCCAACACACATTAATGTTCAAACAACATGAAAAAGTGAACTTAGCATCCGATGACCCCTCTAAAAGTTTGAAATAACTTCCTTTTGTGATTTGACGTAGTTTCACATCACAGAATGTGGCAAAATCATTATTTTATATAGTATTCTATAAAGTAAGGCTGTTAATTAGCATTGCATTGCATCTATAGTTTATTCATTTGAAAAATATGTGATATGGCTTGAAGAACGGAGAAAAACCATTTAGTCGCAATCGTACAAATATGTCTCCATGTTTCATCAGTAAAACAGTGGTTCTCATAACCCAGGTTTAGACCATAGTTCAATAAGGACATTAAAGTATTTTTTTTTATAAACATGCCTTATAAAAGATACTACTGGTGTGCATCTTGAGACGAAACAAGGCCACTGACTCACAGTATTTCAAGATCGATCAGTACAAGTTTCTTTCAGTTGGAACAGCTCAGACTTGCATAGTCTGGGACTATGCTTAAGCCTTGTCTGTAAAACCGGGGGAATACATCTTAATTTTTTATTTATTTTTATTAATAAATACAAACCCAAACAATAAATAAATACATACACAGATCCAATGTCTAATGCAATAAAGTTTTTGTTTTCTTGTGATCATCAATCAATCCTTAAAAACAAGCAGAATAGACTACATTTCTTATCATTTATGAATATTAGTAGACCTGCTTATTTTTTATGCTCTGTTTATTTTATTTAGTTTTTGTGTGTCCTTCATTTATATTTTATTTATGTGCCACTGTGTACATTCATTGCCATGGCAACTTACACTCCACAGCCAACATGCTCCGGGGCAGGTTGTGTTCTGGTTCAGAGATCTCAAACTGAAATTGGACCAATCATGTGAGCAAAGTATGACATGTCCGATGCATGTTTTTTGTTGTCCAAAGCAACATTTGACTCAAAACAAACAAAACAAAACAAAACAAAACAAAACAAACAAAACAAAACAAAACAAAACAAAAAATATGCTAGAGAGCTGGTCCATGATAACACTGGACTTACGTACAAAACAAATAAAACTTTTTGTACATCAGAAAAAAAAAATAAAACGTTATGAAGGAT
Organism: Labeo rohita; assembly: GCF_022985175.1. Lineage (NCBI taxonomy): Eukaryota > Metazoa > Chordata > Actinopteri > Cypriniformes > Cyprinidae > Labeo > Labeo rohita. Next base: position 11,470,918 of record NC_066890.1, read on the forward strand.
GCTAGTGGTCCAAAACAACATTGGACTCAATGGACCAACAAAACAAAAACATAAACAAAACAAAAAATTAAACAAAACTTTTTTTTTTTTTCTACATCAGAGCTGGTCCAAAACAACATAGGACTGACTGGACGAACAAAACAAAACAACAGTTTTTTTTTTTTTTTTTCTGCATGAGAAAGAACGTGAAGAAAAATTCCAGCTTGTCCATGACGAAACACTGGACTTACTGAATGAACAAAACAAAACAAAACAAAACAACAAAACAAAACAAAACAAAACAAAACAAAACAAAACAAAACAAAACAAAACATTTTTTTTTTCTGCATGAGAAAGAATGTAATGAACCATGCCAGTAGGCTGCTCCACAACAAAACACTGGACTCACTGAACAAACAAAACTAAAACAAACAAACTCACTGAACAAACAAACAAAACAAAACAAAAAAAAACTAAACTAAACATTGTTTTTTTCTACATCAGAAAAAAAAAAGTTATGAAACACGCTAATGAGCTGGTCCTAAACAACACTGGCCTCAATGGACAAACAAAAAAAACAAAACAAAACAAAACCTAAACAAAACATTTTTTTTTTCTACTTCAGGTCCAAAACAACATTGGACTCACTGGACAAACGAAACAAAACAACACATTTTGTTTCTGCATGAGAAAGACTGTGATGAAACATGCCAGTGAGCTGCTCAAAACTAAAATAAAATAAAAAAAATAATAAAAAACAAAACAAAAAAACTTTTTTTTTCCAACTTGAGAAAGAACGTTATGAAACACGCTAGCAAGCTGGTCCAAAACAACATCGGAGTCCATTGATTTTTATTGTATGAACAACAAACAAAACAACACAAAACAAAACATAGCAAAACAAAGCAAAGCAAACAAACAAACAAAAAATATATATTTTTCAAAATGTATTACTTTGTTTTCCACGTGAGAAAAAAAACATTACAAAACATGATAGGGAGTTGGTCCAAAATAACAAAACACTGGACTGTATGGGGAGAACAAAACATAAAAATATATAAAAATATATTATTTCATTTTTCCACACAAAAAAAGAATGTTACAAGAAAAAAAAAAAAAAAAAAAAAACGTTGAAAAAAACAAGTCACGTATGCTAGTAACATATGCTAGTAAGCTTTTGGATCCATTGTTGCCTCAAATGAAACCGTACAGCGACCTACATTATATTCCTTGAACACCCCTTCCCAAAACCGTTTTTAAAGCACAATGACATTTTTCATTTGGTACATCATTTTGGTTTCAATGCCTTCAGTGAGTTTTGGGTCTCGCTTAGCGTGCCAACAGAAATGCCGCAGGCTTACCTAGAACTGTTAAAAAACTCCTCACACCAGCCTGTAACGGTACACCATGTCTTAGAGTAGATTGTACTGTTTTTATTGGAGGAAATATCTGAACATCTGGATTAATTCCACCTTGTGTGAAGTTTGGCTGGCACACGGAGACTTTACTGACTCTCAGTAATGGGAATGGAAGGATAGGGTCATGCAACTCTACAAAGATAATAGAAATATATGAGTTTCCTGTCATCTGCCATATTACACACTCTCAGTCATGAACCAGGCGCTGGCAAATTCGTCTACACCCAGAAACAGGATTTATCCAACCGTGTGTAAGTCCTACCAACATTTCTTAAGTTACTCCATATGCCACTGTTTGCTTTCAAAATCCATCTCGCATTTTGAAACAGTCAGATTAGATTCAATTTAACTGCACTTATTTGATTTAGCGGCCAATGACAAGGTTAAAGAGGTCAGGGTGGGCAATGGTGCAAATACTTTTGGATAAAATTAATTCCTCATAAAAAAAAAAACAAAACAAAACACTAAAAACATTTTGGGCTTCTTGTTTGTGAATTCATGTCTCATAATTGTGACTTAATTTTATATTTTCAAGTTTACTACAGTACAGTATCTACGACTATTTTATTATTATTTTTTTATTTTTATTTTATCATTATTTTTTAGAAATTTATATCTCACAGAAATCGCAACTCCCTACACTTCCTCCTACCTTATTTCGATGCTACGATTGCTACTTTATACTATACAATTGATAATTTATTTCTTAAAGTTATGAATTTTACTGAATTTTACTGTCTCGTATTCTTATAATGTTTTTCATTATTTATTTATTCACTACAGTCTCATAATCTCATAATACAGTCTCATGACTTTTTTTAGTAATTGTGACTTCATATGCTATAATTGCTACTTGTATTATATTATTATTACATATCTGTGATTTCGTTTTTGTAATTGCATCTATATATCTAATTACTGTGATTTCATTTCTCTCATTGTGAATTTATGTCTTATAATTTTAACCTCATATCTTCTAATTGCGTTTTTTATTAATTGGAACTATTTTTATAATTATTTTTTAAGTAATTTGACTTTATTTATTTATATACAGCTTCAGTTACTTTATTTCCCTTAACTGCAGCTTTATTTTACAGTATTTTTTAGTAATTGCGGCTTTATATCTAACAATTGAAACTTTATTTAATTTTTACTGAACTTAAACTGTATTTTATGATGACTACTTTTTCTCACAACTGTGACTATTTATTTTATTTCTTTAAACATAAATTTCGACTATATATCTTACAACTGTGATTTTATTTTACTTAACTGCAACTTTGTGTTGTAGTGTGACTTTATTTATTTTAACCTTTATGTAACAATAACCTGTTTTTGTGTGTGTAGGTATTCTTTATAGGTTTACAGTAACAAACAGGAAGAAAGACAACAACACTAAAATATGTTTTGTAGTCACTCATTTGGTTTTTCTTTACATTAAATATTAATCCAGAGGAGCAGATTCATACAAAGTAATGTATAGTGTTATTATTATTTTTAGCGCTTTCTCATAAAAAGAAAGAAACACTTATCTTGTAGCAGTGGTTTCTATGTTTATTTCTTTTTAAAATTATTTTATGTTTTTACAATGGGGACCCATTTTCATAATCTTGCCTGAGGCTCTGTCGCCACCCAGTAAAATAAAAAATATAATAAATAAAAAGCATAATTTCACTGTGATTACATGGCTTGGACTAAGGCTTGGGCAGAGAATTATGGGATCGCTTTATGATAATACAAAAACATGAGCAAGATCCCGAGGGCCTCATGGAGCCTTCGTTTCAAACGCAAACTTGAAAGTTGCGTGATTGTCTTTCTTTTCCTTTCCAAAACTAGTAGGATATAGATTTTCATACCTCATGGTCATTAACACACCTGACAGATTTTAATATATATTTCAAATGAAAGCGGAAATTCTACAAAACCAATCCCAAAAACAACAGGCTCATTTGGACTCCACACATGAGAGACTTTGAGCTGTGGTTTGGACTGCAAGCGAACAGGAAAGATTTCATTTTTCCCCTCCCTTCTTGCACCGGACAAAAGCTTCAGAAAAGTACAATTGCATTACAAGTTTGGGATTTCCGTCTCTTTTTAAAATCCGTAATTTGCTGTAATTTGTGCTTTTATCTGCCTGCTAAAACATGCACAATGGCACTGGATATAATGGCCTCATTGATAGCATTTGAGATTAGAACTGGCCCATTACATTCATGAATGCTTTAATGATTTGGCAAGCGCCGCTGTGTCTTGACTTCTGTCAGGGGACGTTCGGATTTTAACCCCAATCAAGCATTGCACAGATACTCAACGCCACATTGTGAAACTGAATACTTGCTGCCTGTGCTTTATTTACCAGAGAGCCTTCCTGTTAAATATATGTACATATAGGTGTATATATTGATCTGTAGGGGGCGCTGGAGTATTTCTAATCATCTACTTTAAGTCACAATACCTGCACAAATGCATTCACTATCATGAGCAGCTTTAGAGCACGTAGGAATGTTTATTAAAGAAAAAAGAGAAATGTGTATCTATTAGGTCTTATGTTTATAGTTTTGTTTTTTTTTTTTTTGAGATTTTTGGCTCTTTGGTTTTTCAGAACTTTTTTTCAGACTAGTTTAAAGGCAACATGCAACAGACTTTTAAGTGTTTACTGCACTTTATCTATTTGTCTGTAGATCTCAATTACAATACATGTATTTAAAATACTTCTTTTGTCAAAATGAGTTTTTTCTCAAATTCAGTAGTATTTACATAAACCAAACTTAACAGTTTTATTTCAGTCTATATTCTGACGGTTTTTATAGTGGGATTTGTTCATATATGATTCGCCTGGTATGATTATTACACTTTGTCTATTTGCGTATGTATATTTCAGTTACAGCATATACATTTCAAAGGACATATTTTCAAAATTAGTTTTTTCTCAACTTCAGTAGTACATACATAAACCAAACTTAGCAGTTTTAGTCCAGTCTATATTCTGAAAGTTTTTATAGAGGGATTTGATTATATGTGATTTGATTATATATTATTCACACTTTATCTGTTTTAACAATTACAATGCATGCCTTTAAAAAAATCTTTTTTTTGTTTTTTCTGAATTTCAGTAGTAATTACATTAACCAAACTTAACAATTTTATTCCATTCTATATTCTGAAGGTTTTTACTGAGGGATTTGTTCTTATATCATTCGGCTGCTTTTATAATCTATTTATGTCTGTAGATTTCAGTTACTAGACATGTATTTAAATGGCTTTTTGTTAAAGTATTTTTTCTTAACTTTTGTAGTACTGATAACAAAGTTTATAGTTTTATTCTTATCTATATTCTGAAGTGTTTTTTACTGAGGGATTTGTTTATATATAATTTTGCTGATTTTATTATTACACTTCTATTTGTGTCTGCACATTTCAATTACAATCCTTTTCTTCTCAACTTCAGTAGCACTTACACAAACAAAACTTAACAGTTTCATTCCAGTCTACATTCTAAAGGTTTTTACTGATAGATTTGTTAATATATAATTTAGTTGATTTTATAAATGCACCTTATCTATTCGTGCCTGTAGATTTCAATACATGTTTTTAAAGGCCTTTTTGTCATTTTTTTTTCTCAACTTCAGTAGTAATTACATACTCCAAGCTTAACAGTTTTATTCCAGTCTATATTCTGAAGGTTTTTAATGAAGGATTTGTTCGTATATAATTCGCCTGATTTTATATAACAGTTTAGTCTTTAAAACGTGAAAATAATGTTTTTTTTTCAGGCTGTTGATGGTATTTTCTACTTTATGAAATGATAAAAAGAGATATCAAAAATCCCCTCAGTAAAACCTTTTAACTCTAATATGTCAACAAAATTAAATGATAATATTGAATCTGGCTTTATTGAATGTTCAGATTTATTTTCTGGAAATTTACGCAGATTAGTCCAAATGGCTCATTTAAGTAATGGACATAGCATTTCAGCAAAATTTTAAACAAAAAAGCCTGCAATTCTTAATGTAAACAATAAATTGGAGAATTATAGTGATAACTTAATTTTTTTGTAAAAGTTTTTAAAATTCTTGTCATTTTTGTACCTTATTCACCTGATGAAGGTAAGGTCTTGTCTTAAACAACTGTGATCACAATACGACATGACTTATTTGGACCTCAAAAAGCAAAGTTTGAAACTTTATGCCCAGTTAACCCTGTGAATAATTGTCCCGGCATAGTCTACTTTTAATTTAATTAACATTTATGAGATCGTTTAATGTGTAATGTTCTTATTAATGGACATGGATAGTTAAATTCTGTCTCCCATATATTGCATAATGAATGGAGGAGATCAGTAGGTCATTTAGGAATGAAAGATGGTGGGACAGAATTATTCACCCGCATGTGAGAGCTAGCAGAGACGAGTGATTAGAAACGTGGATGGATGCCCAGATAAATGTTGGTTAAGCCATTATTCAGGCTCAGAGGAATGCCGAAAGGTGCCGGGAACAAAATTAACACATCGCACCTTCATAAATACAGTAATTGGCTGTGTAGTGTAATTATCGGGCCTGCGTGGAAACTGCGCCTGCAGAAATGCAGAGGATTGGAAAGTTCTTCGCATTCGGTTTGTTTGTTTATTAAATATTTTAAGTAATAAAACCTTTTGGCGTCTGACTTGAGAGGGTGACGTAACCGACTACATTACTGTTCATCCTTTACTTGTACTTTTGGAAACTTATATATTTTTTTTAACTCAGCTTCTTTATGCCAATACAAGGCCTTGAAGTATCAAATAGATTTTTTTTTGTTTAAATTTATGACAAGTAAAATAAACAAATAATTTAACCCTTTTTTCTAATAAAATAATATAAAATAAAATACTCATATGGTCATGTTCCAGACTTACAGATTTTGACTGGCTTCTGCCAACACATTTTACCATGAGTAAATGCACTGAAATAAAAGTGCTTTTAAAGTTTTTCTTTTAAATTGGAATTATCTGCTTTTAGATATTTAAGTTCTCTTTCGTGTGTGTGTGTGTGTGTGTGTGTGTATGATTTACTCCTTTAAAATGATTAACAGCTTATTTAAAATATAAAATGTATAGTGTGTTTAACTGCAGTATACTATAAGATTGAAAATCAACATTTTGTGTTAATTTAACTTTTAACAAGTTTCAAACTATATTTTTCCATGTTCAATCTATTTTGATAATTGAAGGTAATAATTTTGTGATACATGTATAATATAATAATTAATAAACACATAATGTAAATAAAATTATTTGACTGTAAATAAAAATTCATTAGATTCAGCTTTTTTTTTACATTCAACTGTTTATTTTTTATAATTTTCAGTCATAGCAAATTTCTTTATCTTAAAACAAGCTTAAAGTACTTAATTAGTAAGCACAGAAAAGAGAGAATTCAGTGAAATTATTTTTTTAACAGTTCATAATATTAATAATAATATGTTTTCAGTTATAACAAACTTTTATGCAAAAAAGTAACAATGCAGAGTTAACGTTCTTTTTGTTTTCCCAGAAATTAAAGAATAAATGTTCAGTCTGTGTTGATGGATATTTTTATTAACAAAATATATTATTAATTTCAGTTTAATTTCCTTAGACATTTTCCATCAGCTTCCACATAGTTTTAAAATCCTTTTTAGTCATAACAAACTTGAGTTTAAACAAAACAAACAAACAAACAAACAAACAAACAAACAAACAAAAGGCAATTGAAATCAAGTTAACTGAGAAAAAACTTGCTTACACAAATTTGTTGAGTGGAACAAAAAAGAGAAGAATTAGTGAAACCAGCAATGGTGAAGGTTCATGTTTTTGTGCGTGCAATCTGTGGAATGCCACTGATTTGTCATCAGAAAATGTGAAAAACAATCCACAAGTTCTGTCTGGCCATGTCAGTTGCGAATGTGATTGCGTGCATGCATGCAGTACAGAATACAGTTTATTTTCTAGCCTTCTCAATATCCAGCCATCTCTAACCGCAATAAGGGGTGAATTTACTGAACAGCCATTTCAGCGAGACGTATTTCAGCACGAAGCACTTGCCTTACACACAAACCAGCAACCCGCAACTCACCATAAGCACTCATATAAAGTCCTGTCATTATTTTCAGAGCAAACACGCCTCATTTCTATGCAAATGAGATTTGTTCACAAAAGTTGCCGCTACCTCCAATTAATGTTATTGTGCTATTACTTCCTGCAGGCGGTAAACAGAGTTTTATTTAAAAGTGCATTAGCAGTAATTCATACAGTTATGTAAAATAATGTTTAATAAGCAGATCTGCTGTGCAGTTGAGCTCATTCAGGCATTTGAAAGAGGTCCAAGAGTGAATTCCTTACCAAAAAGAAGTATACTTCAAGTTTATTCCATTAAGTATACCTAAGTAAAGTTTAAGTATATTATTAAGTATACTTTATGTAGTAAGTATACACATGTTAGTGTACTAGTAGTATACTTGTAAGTGTCCTATTTCAATACAACTTGGGACTAAATTGGCCCATGTCTAGTATATAAAAGTATACTTTAAGTATAACAGTAGTAAATTGTAGTACACAATTACTTTATATCTATGTTTTAGTTTGTACGGCAAGAGTTTACTAATTAAATACTTGTAGCATTTTTAGTACACTTTGAAGTAGAGTCTCAGTAAACTAGTAGTTTTATACTGCAAGTATACTTGTAAGTTTTATTTTAAAGTGAACGTTACATCATACTTAAGTATACTACTATGTCCCTATTAGGTATTAATTAGTATAATTTGTTATATGAACATACAAAACATCAAAAGAAAGAACAGGGTATCTGCTTGTAAACAAAAACATTTTATTCTAGCTTCTTGCATTCTTTTTTATAAACACTTGAATGTGGGTAAGTTTCATAAATAATAATAAAAAATAAATAAATAAACAACTTTTTAAATAAATAGCTGAAAAAAGACTAAAATTGGATTCAGAGTGATAATCAAAACGTAGATGGAGTCGATCAACACCCCAAAGCTTCATGGGTCACATTTGAATCCATAACATTACAGTTTTGATGCTGTTTTATGACTGATGATCATGTTAGAAACGTGTAAAAGCATCTGTTGTTTCGGTTTCTTCTTTGCTTGTGTTTTGAAAATTCTGTACAGAAGATGTGTAATAGCGCCCCCTACCATATAACAATGAAAACATGGATTATTTGAGAACATTACTGGTCAAATATATTTAGACATTTTCTAAGTATAAGTCAAGTACACTTAAATGTCATTTTAAGTGTATTTCTGAGAAGTACATAAAGCACATTTGTGAGAATTACATAAAAAGAAGACAAAGTATATTTTCCTAGTTTAAAAGAAATATACTAATAGCACACTTGAATAAACTTGTTTTCCATAAGGGTTGGATCAGTAGTTGTGTGATGGTACCGTCCTAGTAAAGTATGTCAGACTGTGGTGGCACCAACTGGCACCCAAATCTCAGTGTTATTCTGAGCCACCAAATATGTTGAATTTTCACTACCTAAAACGTTACATCAAGCACCTATAGTACAACAGCAACACTCCCCCTGTATTATAAACTTTATAATAAGAACTTTAAAGTGCACAACAAAGTATATTTGCAGCATGAAAACTTTTTTGTAAATTATTAGAATTTTTATTTAGTTTAATTGTAATATTGTTAATTTATTAAAAAACATATTTATTTATATTCATATTCCTTTACTTTTTAATGTCAGGCAAACAACTCACAATCTGCTTGTTTTCACTAGTCTACTGCATCCTCTACAACAAAACCTACAAGATGGGGAATTTGAACAGTGTAAATTGTCTTAAAGGTAGTGAACACCCTGTTATCTGAGAGTTACATAATTCCTTTAGTGAACTGGGTGCTAAAACAGCACACAGTGTGTGTGCAGATAAACAATTCATTCACAGTGAACTCCCTCTAAAACGTCAGTTTCTCCAGAAAAGACCGTCAGCTCTTTTCCCTCCTTTCTCAAATGGCCCCCAGGTGCCTGGGCTTTCCGCCCTCTTGCCTCGAGTCCCAGCCTCCTCACAGTGCCGTGCCAAGATCCCGTCATCAATCCAGCCGACCCTCTCCACACGTAGCCTGCGGTTCCATGCCAGTAAAGGTCCTATTAACCTCTTGGCAAGCTTATATTGCTCTTAAATAATTAAGCCCCCCCTCGCCACGCAGAAAAACCTGCTCTATTATTAACGAGATGGGGGCACTTTTTTAGGGTGAAAGCACCTGATTAATTATTCAAAATGAAAATCATAGTAAAGACACCTGTTACGCCGCCTGTGCTCGGCTACACTTACACACGGGCCGAGAGAAGCTTTCAGAAGTGAGCCAAACACTGAGTTAAATGTTCATACCAACAAACTGCACCGGGATTCACTTCTGGTTTTGTTTTTGGAATCACAGGAAAGATATTTTCAAATGTTTCTACTAGAAAACACTAATATTAAACGGTCACGAAACTCTAGATGGCGCAGGCCGATAGGTTCTAACTCAATCTGACATAATTACATCATTATTCACATTGGTTCCATTTTACATTAGCAGCCAATGAGCTTGCTGCTGAACATTTGATACTGGGCTAGTGCAGTGCGTTTCAGAAACCCTCCACCTCCCCAGCTCCACCTGTCTAGATCTGTTACGGGGTGATTTCATGTAAGTTATATATGGGGGTTATACACCTACAACCACAAACCAAACTCATGAGAAAACGTTTTAGATATTTGTTGAATTGGTTGCAATTTCTTTTAAACAAATAGTTTCATATGAAAACTTTCAATTTTTTAGAAAAATAACTCCTACCCAATTTGTATCCTAGATTGTATGAAAATGTACGAATGAGATTGTGTGAATTTACCACTAATTTGCCAAAACATAAACTGGCATTAGAGTTTGACAACACCTTGTCAACTGTAGAGGTGAAAAAGTAAAACACAAGACATTTCCTAAGTGTAAATAACACCTTTTTACCTTTCCAAAATCAGCTCTGCAAAAATCATCCTGTTCTGGTCGAGGTTGCTTTAAATGTTAATGAGCTCTGCTCACCCCGCCCCTCTCTATCTCTGTGGAGTGACGAACCTGTTTATTTTAGCCGCTAAACTTGCTAACTAGCACATTATTAGGAAAGGCAATCGCAAAGATTTATTAAAAAAACCCTTATACTCACTTCTGCTGTAAGTGAAGCTGGATCACGAATGATTCGCGTGAACAAAGACAGATATATGTAGATCGGGAGGCGCATTCCATTCACAAACAAACGTAATCTTTTATGTCTGAGTTAATTACTTTGTTAGTATTAAACTGAAATTCAATAAAATACTTTTATTGTAATTCTAGTTCAACATTTTTTTTTTGGCTTACACTCATGAGCTTCTCATTTCTTAGGATATGTTTGCACAACACTGATTTACTTAGAACAGAACGTTTTTCCATTAGATTTTACGAAAAGATTCACATACAGGCAACAATGTCGTCAAAACAATCCCCCGTTCACGCATATCTGAGAAAACGACTAGAAATGCTGTATTATTTATGCCATGCCAGTAGGTGGCAATATTACTTTGTACAGAAACAGTACGTGTCTGCGCACATAGCTTTAGACTGAACACGTGATGCACATGCGCATCACGACACCGTTTCAACAAATACATATTTTTGTAAAATACACAAAAAGGATAACAGTATAATTTTCAAAAACGTATATGTTGAAACCTGTTTTCAAAAGTTTGCATTTTAAGGCCCTCAGATGCCACTGTTGTGTAAATTCATGGTCAAAACACTTAAAAATTTTTCAGTTTTTTGTTAAAAATGGTTTTGGGGAAACATAAATTCTGTACAAGCCCTAGTTTATCGTTGCGTGTGTGTGTGTTTGCATCAGTCCAGATTAGACAGCAGTACTTTACTGGACATAAAAAGATACAGAGTTTTAGACCAACAGGCCGTCATGTCGTTGTGTGGTTCCACCTGAATTGTGACAACGACAACAACAAAGCTGCTCCCGTACCTCGAGCTCCTTCAGCTCAGTAGTCATCGACTGCACTGACGCTGTGCTCTGCATGTTTTCTGACTGCTATAATGGGGCACGCTGCTTCCTCTGCCTGCGTCTGTGACAGTATAAAAACAGGAGCCACTTCCCCTGAGACCAGGAAAGACTTTAACGAGAGTGTAAAAGTGATCGTGAGAGAGAGGCACCGTTCTGATATGGCTCCCATCTGAGGCGTCACAGATGTCAGAGGACAGTTTAATGCAAAGAACTGAATCATTCATAAGAAATGCCACTTTTCCATCTACCAAGTTTCTATCTAACTTTGCTGCATACCAAAAAACAAGCCACACACACAGGATGGATCGAGAAAATAAATGAGAGAAAAAAAAAGTGTATAAAAACTGCATTCATTATTGCAAAAATAGTTCAGATGAGAAACTCTAAGATTAATTAGTTTATGTGCTGGTTGCTTGGGCCAGATTTATGAAACACTGTTAAGAACAAAAGTCTGTTAACTGCTATTTTCAATTTATTTTCTGAATTGAGAATAAAGTTGGGAACTGTTTGTATTACAAAAAATAAATAAATAAATAAAAATAAAATAATAAAAAAAAACTTAAGAATGTTGTTATCTGAAGAGAAACAATTCCTTAAAAATCATTGTAAATAACATCCTAAAGTCGAAATCATGAGAAAATGAAGTTGTGATAATGAGAAAACTTTTGTTAAGTCATGATAATGAGAAAACCACTTTCGTTATATCTAGATCACAAGAAAATTAAGTCGTGATAACGAGAAAACAACTTTTGTATGTTGAGATAAAGAGAAAATATTAAGTCGTGATGACGACAAAACAACCTTCGTTATGTTGAGATCACGAGAAAACTAAGGCGTTATAATGAGAAAAGAACTTTTGTTATGTCGAAATCATGAGAAAATATTAAGTCGTGATAATGAGAAAACAACTTTCGTCATGTTGAGATCACAAGAAAGCTAAGTCGTTATAATGAGAAAACAACATGTGTTGAGATCATGAGAAAATATTAAGTCATTATAATGAGAAAACTTTTATGTTGAGATCGTGAGAAAATATTAAGCCATGATAATGAGAAAACAACTTTTGTTTTGCTGAGATCACGAGAAAATTAAGTCGTGATAATGAGAAAACAACTTGTGGAGATCACAAGAAAATATTATTAAGTCATGTTAACGAGAAAACGTTTTTGTCAAGATCACAAGAAAATATTAAGTTATTATAAGAAGAAAACAACTTTCGAAAGATCAACTTGAGGAGAAAACTTTTATGTCGAGATCATGAGAAAATATTAAGTCATGATAACACAACTTTCGTTTTGCTGAGATCATGAAAAATTATTAAATGAGAAAACAACTTGTGTGGAGATCACAAGAAAATATTAAATCGTGTTAAAGAGAAAACATTTTTGTCAAGATCACAAGAAAATATTACGTTGTGATAATGAGAAAACAACTTTTATGTCAAGTCACGAGAAAATATTCCGTTAAAATGAGAAAATATTTTCGTTATGTCGAGATCACAAGAAAATATTAAGTCATGATAACGAGAAAATTTTCGCATGTTGAGATCACAAGAAAAAATTGTGATAATTAAGTTGTGATAATGAGAAAACAACTTTTATGTCAGGTCACGAGAAAATATTCAGTAATAATGAAAGAACAACTTTCGTTATGTCAAGATCACAAGAAAATATCAAGTCGTGATAACGAAAAAACAACTTTCGTTATATCAAGATCACAAGAAAATATTAAGTCGTGATAAGAAAACTTTTATTGAGATCCCAAGAAAATTCGTGATAACAAAAAAACCTTTTTATGTTGAGGTCACGAGAAAGTATTTAGCTGTGATAATGAGAAAATTGGTGTATGTTAAGATCACAAGAAAATATCAAGTCATGATAACGAGAAAACAACTTTCGCTATGTCCAGATCAGAAGAAAATATTAAGTCGTGAAAACGAGAAAACGACTGTTGAGATCAGGAGAAAACAAGACAGACAAATTATCATAATGCATGGCCTCTTAGGACTTCCATAATATACAATTTATAGTTTATGTGAAGATTATTTTAAGTTCACTTAAATTAAAAGTTATTTTTTAGAGCATAAAAAATGTTACAAATAATGGCTTTAAATTATACTGTAATGTTGAATGGCTACGATTAATATCTAAAATTGAGGGGAAATATGCATTTAATAGAGACATTAATAGCAAAATAAAACTGTCCTTCATAGGCTACTGAGTAAAGATGCCACTAAACACATACCATCTTTATGTTGTTTCTACATTAATTTGAAGGTTCAATGTGTAATTATGACAATATAAATATATAAGTTTGATTTTTTTTTGTTTTATAATTGATTGTTAGACAGCACCATTTTAACAGACTTTCTATGGACGTTGGTGTTGGGGTAATATTAGTTCCTTTTACTGCTGAATATGCTTTTCAATTTGGTTTCACAAGATTGGGGCGCCCCAATCCCCTTGGCCCCCTTCAAATATTCAGTTTGATATTCCAGCCCTCAAATGAAGCTAACTGAATAGTGTTCTAGGATTATGTGTTTGTTTACCTCGGCGTGCTTAGCTATAAAGCTATGCACACAAAACATTTTCCCGAGTCAACAATGTAGCACTTTTTTGGGTGTGTTTATTACATTGCCTAGCTGTAAAGCTACACAAACACAATTTGACCAAAGACAACAATTTAGCTCTTTGCCGTTGCTAAATGTTGGTAAAGAATAGCTTGTTAAAGGTGCTGTGAGCTATTCAGACACTTTCTGCCTTTCCAGAAGATTGTGTGTGATTACCTCAGCATGCTTTGTAGTGCATTTTCTAATGCTATTTTTAGGAAAAGTAATTTATTAAAGGTGCTGTGAGCAATTTGAGAAGTTTTATAACTCCCTGCATTTGAACAAATAAGTCTGTAATTCCTGGAGAAAGCTAGCATTCGCTTTTGCATTTATCTTGTTGCCAGTTTCTGAATCAAGTTGGTGTATTTTCAGTATCTACCAACTACCTGGACCATGCTAATCAGCCAAACCTTGATCTCTTGGATTGTATCTAACTGTTGGTCAACTTTGGGTTGGATTCCCAGAAGGACCATATTCTGCAACCAAATAAAATCCTGAAAAATGCAGGTAGCGACAACTGCATTTACAGATATTCTGTGGTGTACAGAAATGAACGGGACAACTAGTTGTTAATGACACATTTAAATAGGTGTCAGAATTGTACCTTTTCTGTTGTATGTGTGGTGCAAGAATACACAGAGTATGTTTTGACTCATAGTGTTGCCAGAACAGAAAAAAATCAAATTGAAACATGTTATCTTGGAAATAAGCCACATACCAAAATATAGCCACCTGCACCTGCCTACTTTATTAACTCCATAAACCAGATCACTTTATGAGCCATGCCCAAAAAAACAAGCCCAAAGACGTTTAATAGTGGAGATGGCAACCCTCGAGAGCAACCCTTCCTAACATAAACAAAACATGATGGCTTTGTTGACAGTGATTTAGTTAAAACCGCTGAACATAACACGTCTTTGGTTGCTGTAATGCCAGCTGTGAGATTGAGTTCTGTTGCACACGAAATGATCATTTAGAGAATTCACTTCCATATTAAAAGTGGTCAGCTGTGTGCACATTAATTAAATTAAATTTAGTTAGTAGTAGTTAGCACTTGTCATTATCTTGTAGCGTAGCTAACTACTTTTTTGAATACTTAAACTGCTTAAACTGCTAAAATTAGCTTGTAGCTCTACAAACTAGTTGCAGAGTAGCTTCTCCAACACTGCTAACTGTCTGTAATGCTAGCATCAAGATATTATCCCCTAATTAAAAGCTACATTTTTGTCTTTGGGTAAATTGTTTTTGTGTAGCTTTATAGCTAAGCATGCTGATGGAATAAACAAACAGACATTTCTGAAAGTTCTATTCTTGATCAGCTCTGTCCTCTTAGTTAACTTAAACTACAGCATACTGTAGTACTGACTATAGTGAGTTCATAAACAGTAAACATTGTAGTAAACTGTAATATTTACTATAGTAAACTGTAGTAAATTATAGTATATTGTAGTACATTACATAATTTACTACACTTTAACTTAAACTACAGCATACTGTAGTATTGACTATAGTGAGTTCATAAACCACAGTAAACACTGTAGTATTTACTATAGTAACCGTAGTAAATTATAGTATACTGTAGTATATTATAGTATTTACCACACTGTGTTAACTTAAACTACAGCATACTGTAGTACTGACTATAGTGAGTTCATAAACTGTAGAACTTACTATAGTCAACTGTAGTAAATTATAGTATATTATAGTATTTACTACACTTTATTAACTTAAACTACAGCATACTGCAGTACTGACTATAGTAAGTTCATAAACTGCAGTAAACACTATAGTAAACTGTAGTAAATTATATTATACTGTAGTATGTTACAACATTTACTACAATTTGTTAATTTAAACTACAGCATACTGTAGCATTGACTATAGTGAGTTCATAAACTGCAAACACTGTAGTAAACTGCAGTATTTACTATAGTAAACTGCATTAAACATTGTAGTAAACTGTAGTATTTACTATAGTAAAGTGTAGTAAATTATAGTATACTGTAGTATATTATAGTATTTACTACACTTTGTTAACTTAAACCACAGCAACTATATTGAGGTCGTAACTGTAGTAAAATTAAGTTTTTACTATAGTAAACTGTAGTCATACTGTAATATATTATTTACCACACTTTAAGTAGCTACCTACTTTTTTTTTTTTTGTTTGTTTGTTTTTTTCAGAAGTGCTGTTTAACTACTTAAATGTGACCCTGGACCACAAAACCAGTCACAAGGGTCAATTTTTTGAAACTGAGATTTATACATCATCTGAAAGCTGAATAAATAACCTTTCCATTGATGTATGTTTATTAGGATAGGACAATATGTGGCTGAGATACAACTATTTAAATATATGGAATCTGAGGGTGCAAAAAATCTAAATATTGAGAAAATCACCTTTAAAGTTGTCCAAATGAAGTTCCTAATAATGCATATTGCTAATCAAAAAATATGTTTAGATATATTTAGAGTAGGAATTTTGCTAAATATCTTCATGGAACATGATCTTTACTTAATATCCTAATGATTTTTGGCATAAAAGAAAAATCCATAATTTTGACCCATACAGTGTATTTTTGGCTATTGCTACAAATATACCCCAGCGACTTAAGACTGGTTTTGTGGCCCAGGGTCACAGATTACTTGAAATTAGCTTGTATCTAAAAAAAATAAAAAAATAAATAAAAAGTTGCAAAGTAATTTATCCAACACTGCTAACTGTGGATAATGTTAGCATAGAGATATTATTCACAAATTTACCCACCTTGTCAGGGCTAATTCCCTTCTCCTTTCTATCTGACCTGCACTCTAAGGCTTGTTTTGTTTGTTCAACATTCTCCGAGGCTTCATACTTGTTCCCATTAATAATTAATGTTGTGAAACCTGCAATATTCATAACTCTCAGAGCTCTGGGCACCTGAGGTTTATTTTGGGATCCGTATTTGGGAGATAGAGTCAGTGAGGTTAACTAGTGTATGTGTGAATGTAAGAAAGATGATGGACATATCGCATCATTATGATGCCGTACAGATCTACTGTCACACTCAGCTGACATCGTATAGGATATTCATAAATGATGTATGGTGTGTGGAGTAAATTGGTTTAGTGGGAACCAAATGTTTCAGCACTGTCAGCCTCAGAGGGAAGAAACTAAATGTTGTTTTATTGTACTAAACCGAGATCAGATTCACTATTTTTATTTAAGATGAAATGTTGTCACAGAAAAAAAAGAAAAAGGATTCCAGTTCATTTCTCTGAATGGAGTTCATCTAAATGTCAGTATGTCTGTGGAAAACTCATCTGATTCATCCAGTCAGCAATACATTTTTAGCCAGCTGATCCCAGATATGAAGTTTAACAAGAAAGCAACATGCTGTGCAAGTTTTATAGTGTTTTCTTAGAGAATCACTGCTGCTAAATTCAGTTGAGTTGAAGTAACGCGACTTATGTTCCTGCATTAATACGCCTACGATTTACATATGAAATGTATTGCTCTTGAACCGCGTGGGATGCAGACAGACGTTCGTATGATTTCATTGCACTGATGGCGAGAGATGTTCCATTGTAAAGTTGACTCACAATGTTTTCCTGATGGATTCCAGAAATTAGCAGCTAAACCACAAATATAAACACACTTTTCAAAATCTTCAATTCTTTCTGGCAGGGTTGTCTTGAGATCAACTGTTTGTAAACTCAAACAACACACATCTGAAGTACAGTCGTCCATTATAATGGTTAATAGGGATAAAAGTTTTGGTGACACTTCAGATTAGGGAACACTTATTCACTATTAAATAAGCATTTTACTTCAACAAGTAACTGTGTATATTTAGATATATTAAGAATGATTTATTACCAATACATTCCAAAAATGTATTCCAAAAATTGTAAGAAGATTTGAAACATTATTTCCATCACAGAATGTTATTAAACTGTGTGTTTGCTTCAGTTAAATTGTAATGGAAATTTCACTGTGTGAACATTTTCATTATGTTTTTTCATTCATTCATTCATTCATTCATTCATTCATTCAAAAAAAAAAAAAAAAAGATTACTATTTCATTATTTCAATATGCATATAGTTTTATGAAAAACCAACAAAGATATATTGGAAGAAGCTGGATTGAAGAGTAAGGCTTTAGCATGTCACAACCGTCAACTGACTGGTATTTATTTCATTGAACTTTGCATACGTTCTGGCGTACATGTGGTACATATAGAATAAAAATAAATGCAAAATCGTTTGTGTACATTTTAGAATGAAATCTACTCAAAGTTTTACGGACAAGGCCCCAGGGCTTAATTCAACATGTATTAAACCACATGTGAAGATTTAAAAACAGATATAACCGCTATGGTAAAACCCACAGAATGCCATGTGTTGTGTTGTAGTCCATCTTTCAATTTATGTCAATCACTGTCAGCTTTGTTTAAAAGCGTTAGTAAGTACCATAGGTCCATTAGACCAGAAGTGATATAAAAGTCACTGAGAAAGCTTCTTTTGATTAGATCTAGATCTAGAAATACATTTTATTACTCCACAGAAAATATGTTTTTCTTGTTTTTAGTGTACCTAACAAAATATATTGAGGTTTGAGATATATTTACCAACTGAATTATTGAAACCCATGTGAAAGAGAAGTACTTTTTAAAGTAACAACAAGTTTTTTTTAATTAATTCACAAAAAATAATATTTTACATTAATAACAAACAACCAAACCCAGCCCAGATAAGAGAAAGTAATGCAGAAGTAGCGTAACGCATTACTTTCCATAAAAAGTAACTAAGTAACTGAATTAGTCAATTTTTTTATTAAGGGAGGAAGGCAATTTTATAAAGTAACTCAACTAATTATTTTTTTAGGGAGTAACTCAACTAATTATTTTTTTAGGGAGTAACTCAATATTGTAATACATTTCTTTTCATAAAAAGTAAGTAACTCAATTAGTCACTTTTTTAAGGAAGAAATACAATATCGTAATGCATTACTTTCCATAAAAAGTAACTAATTCAATTTGTTACTTTTTTTAGGGAGTAACGCAATATTGTAATCCATTACTTTTCATAAAAAGTAAATAAATAACTAAATTAATTACTTTTTAGAGAGTAACACAATATTGTAATGTGTTACTAAGTGTAATAAGTAACTAAGTAACTCAATTATGTTTTTTAAGGGAGTAACACAATATTGTAATGCATTACGTTTCATAAAAAGTAAATAAATAACTAAATTAATTACTAAGTTAGAAAGTAAAACAATATTGTAATATGTTACTTTGTATAATAAGTAACTAAATAACTAAATATTTTTTTTTAAGGGAGTAACACAATATTTGAAAGGCATTACCTTCCATTAAAAGTAACGTAACTCAGTTACTTTCTTTAAGGGAGTAATGCAATATTGTAATACATTACTTTCTATAAAAGTAACTAACTCCATTAATTACTTTTTAAGGGAGTAACAATTTTGTAATGCATTACCTTCCATTAAAAGTAAGGTAACTCAGTTACTTTCTTTAAGGGAGTAATGCAATATTGCAATGCATTACTTTCTATAAAAACTAAGCATCTCAGTTAGTTACTTTTGAGGTAGTAACACAATATTGTAATGCATTACTT
This sequence comes from Labeo rohita, assembly GCF_022985175.1. Lineage (NCBI taxonomy): Eukaryota > Metazoa > Chordata > Actinopteri > Cypriniformes > Cyprinidae > Labeo > Labeo rohita. The sequence goes on from NC_066890.1 coordinate 11,490,610, forward strand.
TTTATTGTAATGGATTACTTTTCATAAAAAGTAAATAAGTAACTAAATTGCTTTTTAAGAAGTAACACAATTTTGTAATGTTTTACTTTGTATAAGTAACTAACTCAATTAGTTTTTTTAAGGGAGTAACACAATATTGTAAAGCATTACCTTCCATTCAAAGTAACATAACTCAGTTACTTTTTAGGAAGTAATGCAATATTGTAATGCATTACTTTCTATAAAAAACTAAGTATCTCAGTTAGTTACTCTTTTAGGAGTAACACGATATTGTAATGCATTACTTTCCATAAAAAGTAACTGTTACTGTGTATAATAAGTAACTAAGTAACTCAATTAGTTTTTTTTTTTTTTTTTAAGGGAGTAACACAATAATGTAATGCATTTTATTCCATTAAAAGTAATGCAATTCAGTTACTTTTTTAGGGAGTAATGCAATACTGTATGCATTACTTTCCATAAAAAAACAAAAAAACAAAAAACAAGTATCTCAGTTAGTTAGTTTTTAACACAATATTGTAATGAAATACTTTCCATAAAAAGTAACCAACTCCACCGGTTACTTTTTAAGGGAGTATCCATTTTATAATGCATTTCTTTTCATAAAAAAGTAACTAATTCAATTTGTTACTTTTTTGGAGACTAACACAATATTGTAATGTATTACTTTTCATAAAAAGTAACTAAGTAACTACATTAATTACTTTTTAGGGAGTAACACAATATTGTAATGTATTACTTTATATAATAAGTAACTAAGTAACTCAGTTTTTTTTGTTTAAAGGATAAACGCAATATTGTAACGCATTACCTTCCATTAAAAACTAAGTATCTCTATTATTTACTTTTTAGGTAGTAATGCAATATTGTAATGCATTACTCTTAAAAGTAACTTTCCCCAACACTAATGTTAGTCAATCAAAATTAGTGTACTTTTAACAACAATAGATGATTAAAACATCATCATTTTCATGCACTTTAAAGTCAAACATTAAATTTGAAAATTACAAAGTGCACTTTTTAAAAGTATATCCTAGTCATGAAAGAGTCTCTGTCTGAATATGCTTAAACTGTCTTTTATTTAATTTAAACTATATGACCTGCAAGTAGCTTTATAATTTTAAGGTTTGAAGTGCACTAAGTGCACATTCAATACAATTAATGGAAAGGGAAAGCCTGGTGACTTTCCTCTCTAACCACGTTCATCAATACCAACAAAATGGCCGTCTAGAGGAGTTTGTTGTTCACACGCAGCAATGTCTTCCTATCAGGGTCTCGAGCAGATCCTTCAGCCCGTCCCCACAGATCAATGGAGGGTGAGAAGTTCATTATCTCAGATAAATCTATATCCCGCTCAGGCGGCACGTCTCCACCCCGCTCCCTCTCGCCTTTTAATTGCTCCTCAGTCATCAGTCACCGCAGACAGGCCTCGTTCCTCCCTCCCTCTCCTCATCCAGCTCTAACGACATGAAGGCTAATTTTACACCCAGCAATTGTTCCATTTAATTACTTACTGTCTTTCTGCTTCAACCTCAATCAATAATGCCCTTGTAGAAAATGAACACGTTTCTTTAAGTCTTTCACCGGCTGTAGTGTTTCCGTATCGTCATCGGATGGTTACGAGCACTCGACAAGCAGAGCAGAAAGCGCTGTTATTATGCAGCCGACGGATGTGCGTCCTAACAAAGAAGATTAGATGTTGTGATGTTGGGTTGGTTAATTGGTCCATGTGGGCGATGGATTACGGTCACCATCTTGAAAGTTCGACTTGAGAAACTTACGTAATCTGATGAAAAATGTAGGGAGGGGTTGGGAATTGATTTGAAGGTTGTCAGGTGGTTGGAAGGGGAGGGGTTTAAAAATAAAACGCTCTGCAAAATATCATGAAAATGATAACCCATTATATTAAACAGTTTCTCCATTATGTTTTAATGATATACTTTGGACCTTTTTTTTAAAAAATACTCAAAGGTCAGGCAATGTGAAACCAGGTTTAGACCTTCATCACACTTCCTGTGTTCACGTGACTCTCGGCACACTGGGATCATGAGCTGATAACAGTAGAGAAGCAGCATACAGATGGAGAATGATGGCAGGACTGAGCGTTCGTGGCAGTGCTAACGGTAAGAGAGCGCTAATTAGAATGAAATGACTCTACTGCGGCCCGCATTCACCGCGCGTCCCATCCACACAACTCATTTATCTTCATCTGCTTAGCGCTGCGTGCTGGCAGGACAAACACTTCTGATCTTCCCTTCTCTCTCTACATCCATTCATCCGTCTTTCATCTTTAACGCTCTCTCTCACTCCGTCACTTCGCTGTTTACCGTTTTATGGATGCCCCTTTTTCCTCTCCCATCAATGACTTCCTGTTGCCGCTCATTCATTTCCTGCCCGGGCCGACTTTCACATTACTTTTCATTTCTCTCCCCATCGGCGGCTTCTCAACATCTTTCTCTCTCATCTCTCATCTACCAGAGGCCAGCAGGAAAGGGAAATGCTGTTTGAAAGGAAAGAAAGAGTGAAGGCAGGCACAGAAGAGATCAGGGACATGATGAAGCAGGCTGGGATAGATGAAGACTGACTGTCAGAGCGAGTGAGGAATAAAACACACTTCAGGATGTAAAAATACAGGACTGGCTTCATTTCAGGCTGCACCCGAAATTAAATGAGAATTTTAAAGAAGCTTAAACACAGACAGGATGCACCAATACTGATAAGTTAATTAATTAACAATACAGAAATTAAATACAAAAGATCAGAGGTTGTATATTAATTAAATAAATGAAATTTCTAAACAGTTGTACCTAATTAAAACCTCACACAATTTACACTATTGTAATGGGGGGCAATTATGTGGTGGCGTGGTTGGGCAAAAAAATGTGAGATACAACAAAATATTTGAATGATTAAAACATAAAAAAAACAGATGAAATTAATGTCAGAACAACAGATTATGTCAGTAACACTGACAATACATGGATCCAGCTGAAATGAACACTAGTGGCAGTATCTTCACATAAATTATAATTATGTGGCAGATTATCATTTAATAAAGACTTATTTTAGTGCGCTTCCTTGCACAACACTAAGTTCTAACCTTAAAACACTTTCACCATAGTGCATGATTTATTAACCAATACATTTTGATGTTTGCATCACATAACCAGCTCCATATGTATGGCTTTTCTGGCATTGTAAACTTGCTCAGGAGCGCACCTGATACAGCGCTGTATATATGACGTGATGTGCTCAAGTATGGAGCAATAAGGAAGTAGCATGGTTTCTTCAAAAAATGGGTTTTTATATCACCATTGCTTTTGTTAACACTGTCAGTTAAGTTTACAGTAGGGTTTAGTGTAGGTCGTATGTTATTTTCAAATGTAATAGAGCATTAACCTTTTAGTGTCACTTTCTGGACATTTCACTTCAGAACTGCCATGATACGTACAACAGCTAAGATAAAACATTGCCAGATTTACTATCATCTGTTTTGGATAAAACTGAATGTGCTTTTAGCACCACTCTCTGGACTTTTCACTTTTAAAGTATTGCAAAATATGCAAGAAGCAAAGTAATATAACTTTGGACAAATGCTGCCACAGGCATGCATATATATATATATATATATATTCAATAAGCTAGGGTTGTTTTGATAGCTGAATGTTTATTTACTAAAAACATGTGATTTGTGCTTTATGATGCTTTAAAAAAGGTCAAAGAACACCAAAATTTAATATATCTATGGAAAATACCTCAAATACCTTAAGACAGATGGAGATGAAACTGCCCTTTGACTCACTTTCATTTCATTCCTTCAATTTCAGTTCAGTGCCCATGAAATACAGCATCCCTTTGCAGTAAACTAAGGCATGTCTCCGTCCAGAAAAGATTTGGACGTGATGTTAGGAGCCGCGGTAAGTAAAATCATATGACCTGTCCTGTTTGCATGACCACTCTTTGAGCCGCCACAGCCAGACATAAATAATAGTAGTGCAGGACTAACAATATATGAAATACACAACCGCACAGCGGTTCAACAGTCAGCACACATGGCCATCAGATCAACAACTTGGACCTGATCTTCAAACAATCTTTCTTCGGTACACTCACTGAACTCTGCCTGAGATGGTTTACAGTGGTTCGATAGTGAAAGCACAGGCAAACTCACATTACTAGATAAACATTTTGGATGCCTTTAAACTTGAGCTTTTGGTGCGATCCCAAGTTGGTTTGATGTGACTGATTTATTTAAAAAATATTTCAGCTATTTTGCTGCGTATTGTTTTTGGGTCATTGACGTATAAGGATTTTCGACAGGCCAATTTTAAAATACAAAAAAAAAAAATAATAATAATAAAATAAAATACATATATATATATATATATATATATATGGTGTAGTTGTTCAAACATTAAGAATGTTGTGTACACATAAATTCATACTAAAATTTAAAATTAAGTGATTTTAGTGTTTTTTCATCTTGATGAATTGGCCATAGCCTTAAAAAATGTCATGCGGTGCAACCATGATTTATATTGAAATTAATTAAATTCTTTAACATGCTTAACATTTTTTTAAGATGTTCTCAGTAAAAGTGTTTAGAAACAGAAAAAGAAAGTATTTGCATTTGCTTTGAGTTTTTGTAAAAAATGATTTCATATTTTTATTTTAGAATTTCAGAGTTGTCTTCTTAAACCTGGTTAGCAGATAAATTTTTCCTGTAAATTGCATAAAACTGATAAAAATATATAAAAAAATACCATTCACTTTTGCATGCTGTAGCAGTGAGTCATATTTCAACCACGGAAATTAGATATGTTATTTTTATTTTAATTTTAATACAGTTATTCCTATTGGTCGCACCACATGATGAGTGGCCACTCCAAATGACACAAAGGCTTAATATAAATAACAATCTATTTAAAGAGACATGTGAAAGGTGCAGCACATGTCATTAACTGCAGGCATTTCTTTAGCCCAGTTATTTCTGAACTTTGCCCAAACTTGGCTGCTCAATTGATCTTTCGCCGGGAGTTTGATTAACAGGCGATCTGACCAATCATAATACCAAATACACTGTTTTGTCCAACAAAAAAAGACAAGTGGTCTAAACAAAACAAAACAAAACAAAAAACAAACAAAAAACTAAAAATAATATAGACAGTGTGTCACGATTGTGTCATACCTAGACATACAATTCACTGTTATTACTTTTCACATAAATTATAATTATGTGGCAGATTATCATTTAATAAAGACTTTTTTAGAATAGTTTCTTGCACAATGCTACTGTAAGACCTCAAAACATAATAGTATGACCTAAAACATTTTTACCATAGTGCATGATTTGTAAACTAATACATTTTGATATTTGCATCACATAAACAGCTCCATATGTATGTTTTTTTGGGCATAGTAAACTTGCTCAGTAGTGCACCCGGTACAGCATTGTATATATGACATGATGTGCTCGGATATGGAGTAAGTAGCATGGTTTCTTCAAGATCTGCCCCCAACCCCCCACCATTGCTTTTGTCAAGACAGTCAGTTAGTAACCGGCTTATGGTGTCACTCTCAGAACATTTCACTTCAGAACTGCCATAATTTGTACCAAAAAAAAAAAAAGGGTTATCCACAGAAGTCATGTAGTGCAACCAAAAAAGTCAAGTGGTCTAACCAACATGCAGGAAAAAAAGTGTGTCTTGACTGTGTGTCAAGGCCAATATGTTTCTTCAAATACTAGAAACTAACTGGTTGTAAAATGTCATGTGGTGCAACTTCCCAAAAACATTTATGAAATAATAATTAATGAAAAATACATTTTGACTTTTTGACTTTTAGAATTAATTATAAATGTATATTCACCTTTATTCAGTTTGTAAGGGAAATATATTACTTTTTACTTGATAGTTACACCACATGACATTTTTTGGAGTCATTAAATCTTGAACCCATATGAAACCAACAAACAACAATGTGTATATATTTATAAGATATCCCCCCTCCCTTTCTTTAGAACTTTATTTCTTTGATAAAACATTGAAACTTGCGTAATTTCCAATGGACTCGTAACCTAACCACCAATAATGATAATAATAATAATAATAATAGTAAAACACTCCTCACAGTAGTGAGTTGAAAAAAGACCTGTGGTTTCAGTGGGAGAGTAGTGAAATTGAAATCAGCCTTAGTTACTGAGAATAATTCATTAGGTGCAACTGATTTAAGAATTATAGGTCTGTTCGCTGTGTTGGTAATTGAATTAGCCGAATTTCTAAATAAATTAGCAGCCGGATAATAAATAATACATTTGGCTTTGTAAAGCAGACACTCAGCAGCTATAAAATGCAGGGCAGAAGGTGTTAATTTATTGCTGGACCCCTGTGAGTTACCTAGTATTGGACTTCTCTTTTGCAGGATGGGACTTGCTTCAGTGATTGATCTGAACCCTATTTAAGAATTGCTCAGAGTGAGATTTTCTCCAGACGCTCACCAAGAAGTAAAGCAATCCTACAGACAATAAAAAACGGAATGGATTGCATTGTTGACACCTAGAAATAATTGCCCAATCAAACACATTAGTGAAGTTCTATTAAAACGACAAGGAGTTTGGCGCACTGCAAATCTCTGTACGCAAATGTTGACGTCATAGACAAAGGTTTGTATTGGAGTTGAATATTGAATATGCTAAACAGTTTAGGTCTCTCTTAGTCTGTTATCATGCCCTCATGCCATTCTAAACTTACAAATTTCTTTGTTTGGAAAAGATATTTGAAGAATCTCTCAGATGTTTTTTGTCCATCACTAAAAGCCAGTGGGTTCCAACAGTTTCAGACTCTGAAAATCCCTTTACAACTGCATCAAAGATTTGATTGGCTACAGCAAGTATGCAGAGAGTTTGAATGAAAAATAAAACGTCAAATAAATGAGAGGGCCGAAAAATTCCTTAACGTCACAGAAATGCCATGCCAATTTGACTTGCATCATCTATTCGCTCTGTAAGTGAATAAATAATCAGCATTTGAGTGCATGATACATCTGTACACATTTATTTCTGCAGCATTAAGAAGTCTCTGTAAACATACTGTACGTTTGCTGCTTTGATGCGGCTTCTGTGTGCACAAGAATTGCTCTAGGCCAATTTAACCATAATATAATTGGCTCATAATGCCATGATAGGGTACAGGGTCGGCTCTCCACACTGCGGGGGATTTCTCTGTCTTGAAATAATTCCAATATTTCAGTCGTAGCAAGCGAGAATCAATTTCTGTCACAGATGATGCTCCTAACCACTTTTCACTGGATCCTCTGATAGACAGATATAGTACATTTAGTTTGTAGCCAGCATATTGTTAGGCTTTGCTATAGATAGATAGATAGATAGATAGATAGATAGATATGTAGATAGACAGATTTAGTGTATTTGTGCTAGCAGTTTGTAACACGCTAAAAACTTGCTCTTTATATTACAGTCGGTTCAAATTGTTACTTCTTGTTGATGGCAGAGTTTGCTATAAAGTTTTACTGGTGGTTTTAAGGGTATCCAAGGATTTTCTCTAGACTTTGTCTCTGCCTCTTACAGAATTACATTGCTGCTAAACATTTAAGACCTTCTCCGAGTTTCCTTGATAAGTTTTCAGAGTTTTTCCATCGACTGCATGCTGTTTGTGGAACAGCTTTCCTGTTCACATTAGAGCCTATTGCACTATTGATTGTTTTAAATCTGAGTTTCAGATGCACATTTTCCCCCCTCTGGCACACATTTGCCTTTCATTGTATGGTGTTTGTAGCGTTATTTGGTTTTATGTAATGGCTGTTGATATTTTAATTTCTGACTGTGTGAAGCACTTTAATATTGGAGCTCAGTTCTGCCACTGAATAAAAAGAATTGCAACTTTATATCTCACAATTTTCACTTTTTTTCTCAGAATTGTGAGATACTTTGATTTTTCTCAGTTGTGAGTTATAATGTTGGAATTGTAAGATATACACTAATTATACAGTTAAGTAAATATAAACTCAAAATATAAACAATTTTGAGTTAAAAATTCAGATTTGCAAGAAACAGTCAGAATTGTAAGAAACAGAATTGCGAGATATAAACTCACAATTTTAAGTTAAAAAGTCAAAATTGAGGGAAACATAGTCAGAATTGCGAGAAACAGAGTTGCAAACTCAAAATTTTGAGTTACTAAGTCAGAATTGCGAGATATAAACAATTTCGAGTTAAAAAGTCAGAAGTGCAAGAAACAGAATTACGAGATATCAACTCGCAATTTTAGGTTATAAAGTCAGAATTGTGAGATATAAACTCATGGTTTTGAGTTATAAAGTCAGAATTGCAAGAAATAAAGTCAGAACTGTGAAATATAAACTCACAATTCTGAGTTTAAAAGTCAGAATTGTGAGTAATAAAGTCTGAATGGCAAGATATAAACTCACAATTTTGAGTTAAGTCATAATTGCGAGATTAAACTCACGGTTTTGGGTTATAAAATCAGAATTGTGAGAAATAAAGTCAGAACTGCAATATATAAACTGCAATATACAATAACTGCAATATACAATAGAGTTGTAAAGTCAGAACTGCAAAAAACTAAATCAGAATTGTGAGATATAAACTCACAATTTTGAGTTATAAAGTCAGTCAGAACTATGAGATATGAATTCATAATTTTGAGTTGTGAAGACATAATTTTGAGATGTAAACAATTTTGAGTTAAAAAATTCTGAGAAAATCTGAATTGCAAGAAACAAATTCAGAATTCTGAGTTACAAAGTTGAGTTGAGTTGACTGTTTTTCTCAGAATTGTGAGATATAAACTTGCAATTTTAAGTTATAACGTTAGAATTGCAAGACATAAACAAATCAGAACTGAAAGTCAGAATTGCGATATAAACTCAATTCAGAATTAAAAGTCAAAAGTTATCTCACAATTCAGATTTTTTTCTCAAAAATGTGAGTTTGTCTCGCAATTCTGATTTTTTTTTCCGCAAATGCGAATTTGTATCTCACAATTCTAACTTTTTTCTCACAATTGCGAGTTTAAATCTCACAATTCTTTTTTTCTCAGAATCGTGAGATATAAGCTTGCAGTTATGAGTTAGAAAGTCCAATTCTGAGAGGAAAAAAATATGTTTTCAGATCTGCTGCTTTTTATCTCGATATTCTAACTTAATAACTTGCAACTGCATGTTATAAAATCAGAATGTGACTTTTTTCCCCAGAACTGCGAGTTTATATCTTGCAATTCCGAGGAAAAAAGTCACAATTACGAGATATAAAATTGAGTACATATCTTGCAGTTCTGACCTTATGTCTCATGACTATTTCTCGCAGTTGTGAGTTTACATCACACAGTTCTGAGAAAAACAGTCAGAATTGTGAGATAAAAAGTTGCAGTTACCTTTTTTTTATATTTTGGTATGCTGCAAGGCTTTGCTAGTATGATTTAGCAAGTAGCTAGCATTATTTTTAGGCTTTTCTAGTAATAGATGGAACAGATAGAATGTTCTCTACTGTCTGGACGTATTTTCTAAACTGAAAGGAGACGGAGCCATAACAAAGGACTTGTCCTGTTTTAACCTTTTGCCTAAATCAGGGCACCCAATCTTCTTTCTGGAGATCTATCTACCTGCAAAGTTCAGTTCCGACCCTGAACTTTGTGGGAAGGTAGATCTCCAGGAACAGGATTGGGCACCCCTGACCTACATCAGGTTACTCCTGCAGACAGCAGTTCTTACTCCTCCTCCAACACACCTGCCTGTCATTATCATTATCACTGTTACCCTGAACACCTTGATTAGCTGGTTCAGGTGTGTTTGATTGGGGATGGAGCTGAAATGATGGTAGCTTTCCAGGAACAGGGTTGGAGAGCCCTGGTTTCTATTAATTTCTGGGAAAATCATGATTTGCAACTTGCTATTGCCAGTCAGCGGCAGATGGTATTGGGGAGGGGTGTTCGCTTCAGAGAGCATCTGATTGGACAAAAAACTACATGCTTTACACTAGTATTACATATGACCTCAAAGCTTCTAGACATGGAGTAAAAGCCACAAAACCTCCATTCTGATTTCATGGGACAGACAGACTGAAACGAATGCCGAAAAATGCAGAACAAATGCTATTGATAGTAAGTGTGAAATTACTTAAATGTTCAGGGTCATTGGGGAGCGGTGGAAACTGTTGCTGTGGCCCCTTTATAGTGGCGTTCCTTTTAATACAGCAGGGACTCTTTTCCAGTGGCAAACCTCTTTCCTTTGATTTATGACAGTCTGCCACAGTCATAATCTCTGCGCTTTTTCACCAGGTTTGGTCTCAGTTCTTTAGGCCCGGCCCACCTCACGTTCTCTTGCATACACACACCCGCACACACATCTTCCTCCCGCCGGAGACTTATTCATCATTATTATTGCTCCGACAGGTCCATTACAAACACAGGCTGTTAGGAAACACACAGACAGAGAGAAACTTTTAGGGAAAACTAAAGCTGTTTGGCTTGGTGCAGTTTCCCATTAGCATCATGGCCAAAGTAATGCGTCCTGTGAGCCAGTCCTATAAACCATTGTGTATAAATCAATATCTAATGGTTTAATATTACATATATGCTGACAGCGAGTAAATCATCACATAGAATTCAGTCTGCAACAGTAAACATTACAGATAATTGAAATTTAATCAAATGAATAGCCTTTATGATGTTCCCTAAGCAAAACTGTGGGTTTGGTACAAGGAAATACGTCGACATAATAGAATATACATATATGGAAGTATCCTGACTTAGGTCAAAGAGTTTATTTGAAGATAAAGTGCATTTTTTATTCCAAAATTTATTCTCCTGACCAAGTTTAACGTGCAGTGATAACTACAAGACAACCATCTGGAAGTTGACTTATTGAAGAGAGTAAAATTGTGGCTCTGTGGTGCTTTCAAAACATTGATATGTTTGTTTGAATCATCCAAGATGTCTACTTGCGGCCAAACTTGAGATTGGGTGGGACTATCTGATGCAATTCCTTTAGGGGCCACTAGGGATGCAGAAATTCCACACTCCAGCTTCGTAATATAATACAGTTAACGCATTAGCACATTCAGTTCCTTTCTGTAGATTCTATATTACTCAAACTGCATTATAATGCACTGGAAATGCAAACACTGAACTTCAGTGCAAGGATTTGGTATTAAAACAACATCATTTGTGGATGATACAGTTTTTCACTTGTTGGACTTGGGTGATTTGATTCAATTTCACCTTTCAAAGAATGTAAATGACTTCACTTTTGTTAAACGGCCCGTCTGGGTTTGATTTAGAAATAAATTACCGGTAAAGTGCAGCATTCGGCTCTTGGCGAGGGGAGCGCAGAGACCCGATTGCCAATTGCAGGTCATTAAATCAATACGATATTCCAAGAAAAAGCAAGAAATCATCAAAGTATAAATACACACAACACAACAATGCTAGAGAAAGGACATGGCAAGCAGGAGAAAAGACCTATAAATAAACAGGACACTAACAAACTAAGGCACATCTGGAAACCATCAAGGCGGAAAACAGGAAAGAAGAACAAAATGAGAAATTCAAATTAAAAGTCCTAAATGTTTTGTGCCAAAAATGTACTATTACCTCATCATCACTTAAGGCCTTTCCACACTGAGCGTGAGAAAGCGAATCGAATATCACACGCAATGACACGCTAGAATAAAACGATACATTTCTATGGATGCTTCCATACCAAAAACATTCCTTCACCTAAAATGCTTAGCTTATGATGATAATTGTACTTATAATTATATTTTAGGATGTAGCCTATTCTTGTAAGCATTATAGATAGTTTGTGTTTCTGGTGTACAGCCAAACTTTCTTTATCTTAATTTAGATGTTAAATCCACATACGAGATACATATCTGAGGAAAAAACGAATGTAGTGGTCGTCATTTACTCCCGACATCTGAGCCCGAGTCATATATGATGCAGCTTCACTTACAGCAGATGTGAATATAAGGTTTTGTTTTTTGTTTTTTTTTATTAATCTTTGTGATCGCCTTTCCTAATAATGTGCTAGGTAACAAGTTTAGTGGGTAAACGCGGCTAAAGTAAACAGGCTCGTCACTCCACAGAGAGAAGAGAGGGGCGGGGCGAACAGAGCTCATTTGCATTTAAAGCAGCCCCTTAGAATGAGATGATTTCTGCAGAGCTGATTTTGACAAGGTAAAAAGGGTGTTGTTTTATACAACCACTGAGAATTTTTAATCAAAGTATATTACAGACTTTTCATTAAGACCCTAAAGAATCATATCAACTTGTGGAAAATGGGCATCCGATGACATCACATTATACACATTGTATTATTCATATTTTGGACAGTGGGGGGTACCATTATTTGGATGACCTGAAATGGTGAACGTGGAATTGTACCAGTATTTTATTTTCCGAGTTGTGTTGTGATAAAAATGGCAATATGGGTTTTCTACCACATGTTTCAGTGTAATCAAAGAGTAATCAAAAAGTTTGCTTTCATGTTTCTTAACACACTTAAATACACTTTTAATAAGAGCACACTGTAATAATGTAAAATTAAAAGTTTTTAAAGTAATTATGAAATTACATATAATAATATACTTAAGTCCCAAGCACCTAGGTTCAACTAATTGCATGCAAATAAGTGTTTTGGAACGTTATGTTCAGTTCACATTTAAGTATTTGTGACCCTGGACCACAAAACCAGTCTTAAAGGAGAAGTCCACTTCCAGAACAAAGATTTACAGATAATGTACTCACCCACTTGTCATCCAAGATGTTCATGTCTTTCTTTCTTCAGTTGTAAAGAAATTATGTTTTTTGAGGAAAACATTTCAGCATTTTTTTCCATATAATGGACTGATATGGTGCCCCGATTTTCAACTTCCAAAATGCAGTTTAAATGCGGCTTCAAACGATCACAAATGCAGTTGTAAATGATCCCAGCCGAGGAAAAAGGATCTTATCTAGTGAAACGATCAGTTATTTTCATAAAAATAATACAATTTATATACTTTTTAATGTCAAATGCTCGTCTTGTCTTACTCTCCCTTAACTCTGTTTTTTTTTTTTCCCGGTTCATGACAGTTAGGGTATGTCGAAAAACTCCCATCTCATGTTCTCCCTCAACTTCAAAATGGTCCTATATCGCTGTTTTACCTTTTTTGTTAAGAGTGTTTGATCTTGTTTGCATGTTCACTTTGCAAACACTGCGTCGGAACTTCTGCAGTGATGTAGGATGATTTTAAATGATTTTTGAAGTTGAGGGAGAAAATACGGTCTTTCAGAGTTTTTCGACATACACTAACTGTCTTGAACCATAATACACAGGCTGAGCAAGACAAGACGAGCATTTGAGATTAAAAAGGATTTAGATTGTATTATTTTTATTAAAAATAACCAATCATTTTGCTAGATAAGACCCTTCTTCCTCAGCTGGGATCGCTTACAACCACATTTGGGATCGTTTGAAGCCACATTTAAACTGCTTTTTGGAAGTTCAAATTCAGGGCACCATATCAGTCCATTATATGGAGAAAAGTTTTACTCAAAAAACATAATTTCTTTACGACTAAAGAAAGAAAGACATGAACATCTTGGATGACAAGTGGGTGAGTACATTATATGTAAATCTTTGTTCTGGAAGTGGACTTCTCCTTTAAGACTTGTATGGCTTAATATAACGTAAATATGTCTTTTAATCAAATATGTAGTAGAAAGCCCATGAAGGATTTGAAATATACACATTTTGGACTATGGCGGCACCATTATTTCAGTGACTTGAAATGGTCAATGTGGAGTTGTGTTGCGGTGAAAATCGCAACAGGAAGCACCAGTAGCTCACTGAGTGCAACCATTTTACATCATTAAAATAATGACACCCCCATAATCCAAAATATGCTTAAAAACAATGTGGATTTTTTTTTTTTTTTTAAATAATGTAAATATTTTATAGGTTTTCTACTACATATTTCAGTGTAATTAAAGAGTAATCAAGTAGTTCACTTTCATGTTTCTTAACACGCTAAAAATACACTTTTAAAAAGTGTACTTTGTAACTATGTCGAAGTTTTTAAAATAATTATGAAATTACATATAATAAGTCCCAATTCAATAATTTGAATTTAATATAAATGTAAACTACAACAGCTTTTCATTTAATTGTATATACCATGCAAGTAAGTGTCTGGGAACATTACGTTCAGTTCACACTTAAGTATATGTGACTCTGGACTAGAGCTTAGATCGGGCCCAAAAAATTAAACCCGATCCTACCCGAGCCCGTGCACCTTGTGTCCGAGCCCGACCCGGTCCGACACATTAACTGTAATTATGAGCCCGAGCCCATTTTAAACCCGACTATTTTTTAATAGGTGAGCCGTTATAACAGACGTTCTCAACTACAATTCTAAGTTGTTTGAACTACAGAAATTAGTTTAGATTTATCTTAATGAAAAAATGCAACAAGGACGAAGCATGTAAACTGCATTGTTTGTTTATTCAGAATGGATCGCAAATAGATCTGAATGAAAAAAAAAAAAGCCTAAAAAAACGTGAACAATGATAAACACAGAAAATGAAAATGTTTCCGTACCTCCGACTTTCCTCCAAACTTGCTCAAAGTTAATTCCCCCGTTTTAATTTTTTTTTTCTGTACGTCTTCAAGCTCCATGTTGCACTTAGGCTATACACATACACAATACAGCACAGCTGGCCCGGTGTTATGTGTGCAAGTGGAGGAGACGCTGTCGCGGGAGCTAGAGCGTTGCTGCGCATGACACGCGTTGCAAATTGCGCAACTTTGTAGACCTACACGTGTTGCTCAGGCCGACTTTGCTAAAATATTCGTATAATATTTATAATTATGGCATAGCTCTCCACCCAATTAGGCTAATTAAGTAATGATTAAAAAAAAAAAACACACACACAAATGCTTGATCATGGCCCCGCCCAGCCCGGCCCGGCCCGGCCCGGCCCGGCCCGAAGATAGTGGCAGGAAATATCGGCCCGACCCAGCCCACGGGTCGGGTCGGGTCAAGTCTGGGCTCGGTCTCGGGCAGAGAATCTAAACTCTACTCTGGACCACAAAACCAGTCTTAAGTATCATGGGTATATTTGTAGCAATAGCCAAAAATACATTGTATGGGTCAAAATGATCATGTTTCATGAAGATATTTTGTAAATTTCTTACCGTAAATATATCAAAACTTAATTTTTGATTAGTAATATGCACTGCTTAGAACTTCATTTGGACAACTTTAAAGATGATTTTCTCAATATTTTGATTTTTTTTTTTCCATTCTCAGATTTCAGATATTGAAATAGTTGTATCTTGGCCAAACATTGTCCTATCCTAACAAACATACATCAATGGAAAACTCATTTATTCTATTTTCAGATAATAAATCTCAATTTCAAAAAATTAAACCTCATGACTGGTTTTGTAGTCCAGGGTCACATATTGTTTTAAACTATATTATTTTCATAATAAGTTCTAAAATGTACTTCTTTTGGCAGTGGAAACTAATAAGACTAATAAATGTTACTGACATGTTAAGTTTTTGCAGCTTTGTTTAAAAAAAAAAAAAGGACAAAAAAAGTCTTTTTGCACTCAAATTCTAAAAGTTAGTGTGTTTCATACTACATCAGGATGTTTTATATCAGAAGATCAAAGAAAATTTGATTTTTTCACGATATGACCGCTTTAATAACTTGGCAGGATGATCTAAGCGCTCTTATATTACATTTACAGGCTTCTGCTTGGTCGGTTTTCCTGCCTCTTATTACATGTCCCGTTATCTCACAAATCAAGTGTGATGAGTCTGCACTCTCACTATGTGTCAAGCAAACACAATTCAGCAATGATGCCGGGTTGCCAGAGGGCCATAAAAAAATACTTACAAATAGAATACATCACCTCTGAACTGCGCGGAAACAAGGGAAGACACAAACCACTGTCGAGAGACTGAATGTATAGCCATTCAATATGCTATTGACAATGGTCATTTTTTATATGATTTTGCCTCAGTTTATTTCTAATTTAATGATAAATTGTTGACATTTCACAGATGAGCATACACTCTAATTGCCTGATGTCCAAGTCAATACATAAAAAAGACCATTTATCAAAGCCATAAACGATTTCACAAAACTACTTGAGAAGTTAAAGCTTGGCTCATGAATATTAATTAGGTTATACAAGTGGACCATCCAACAAAATCACCCAGCAATATTAGCATGACCGATTAATATTCATAAGCTGAGATACAACCAGCCTGACACTTTCAAATTTATTCCACACTGCAGTGATGTCATCATCTAACAAGACTCACCGGCAGAGATGTTTGTGTCTATGAAATTCAACATTATTTGCATTTGCATTTGCTTTGCGTTTGTGAGATAGATTGGATTTTGGGCCATTTCATTGTGTGTTTGTATATTTTACACTAGTGTGAAGCCATCTTGAATTCAAGCCTTGGTTTGCATTTAATTTTCAGATGTGCTGCTGCAAGCAAGAAAGTTTTAAGGAGTGTTTCGGTCTATAGGTTCTATTCCTAGTGAGGTGCCTACGTAGGCAGCAAGCACTTTCCATGAACAGGGTACAAAATAGGTCCTTAAAAGTTTTATTTATTTTTTTAACCAATGGTCAGTGAAAAAAAATAAAAAGCTTCCTAACCTTCATAAAATGCTGAGCACCAACCTCAGGAGGTCAAACTAAATATATAAGCTGCTTTATTTTCTATTCATATGGTGTTAGCAATTTTCACCATAACACAGGGAATGTCATTTTTGTCATCATCTAGTGATAAACAGTAGTAAATGTAGTATTATTTAAACCTGCTCACAGTGGTTTAATTAGTTTGCGTTAAAATAATTTGGTTAACAGATTCCAAATGATTAAAACTATGTTATTTCTTCAGTTTTTTGGATTTGGATACGACTAGAGTATATATTAGGTTTCAATCTATATACTAAGTCAATCCCAGAATACACTGTGACAAGTTTAGTGGAGAAATGCATTCAGAAGCACATAAAAAAGAAATGTTGATTCAGTCAAGAAAAGTTACAATATAATTTGCAAAATCTTAACTCATGAACATTAATTAATTTTGGACAAACAATTTAGCACCATTTACCGGTTGCCATATTACATTCACTGATCAGCCACAACATTAAAAGCACTGACAGGTGAAGTGAATACAATTGTGGGGTCTTCCTGGTATGCAATGGTTAGTACTTATCAAAAGTACTCAGTGCTTACTTCCTTGGTGCAAGGAAGGACAAACGATGAAGTGACGTCTGGGTAATGAGCGTCCAGAGTGGAAGCTGAAGCACACTTTACAGGACATGGAGGCACCAGCGTAATCACTAGCATCTTAAAATACTCCTTCATTTTTGCTCATAAAGGTAAGAGTAATACATCATTCGGAACTGTAAAGAGTGTAATTTTATTTGGGTGCACTCACAATATCAACAAAATGTTGTGCTTTTATAAAAAAAAACAAAAAAACAAAACAAAAACAGAACATGCTTTCTACAGTTTCGGTCTTGAGCAGATGCGCTTCTTAAAAACTCAGTGAATACTTGCCTTACAGACTTGATAAATACATCTATAGAAAGCCTTGACTTACTACTTTAAATGAAATAATTCAAATAGAAAAAAAAAGTCTTTCATTATAAATTCCATAAAGATGCATTTCTCTCTAAAGGCGAGTTCCAATGAGGAGATGTTGAGACCTTTGCGACACTGACTCAGGTTTATTATTAAATAATTAAAATATCTCTTTACTATCTTCCCCTGACACATTCATAATTACTTTTGCAGGTGCTTTGCATCAAGCTTTAGCCTATTGTGTGCACACGCTCGCTGTTGCTGCTGCTTCTGCTTCTGCTTCTGGCGGGGACACTAAACACCGTCCGAGCCACTTTTGACAGTCGTGGAAGCATGGTCTTGTGTTGTTGCCACCAGCATGGCAAATTTTTTCAGCATGGCAGGGCTCTACATTGATGCACATGGAGATTAAAGGCGAGTTCTTTGTTGCTGAAAGTTGCTGAAAAATGGTGGCCATGATTGAAAGGCATCAGAGGCAAGCAGAGAGCAGCCGAGAGCTATGGAAACAAAGCAAGACTGGTTTTGCGAGTGCTAATGAGCGTCATGAAGGAGCTCAAAAAGAGAAGTAACGAAAGAGGAGGCAGAGAGAGGACCAGGCCTGGGACACTTTTATGTTTTTGTTTGTTTATTTTTTGAGTTGTAATTGAAAGTATTTTGACCTTATTCTCGCCTCATGTTACAGCATCAGAACATGTAGTGTATCACAGTTTGCTGCATTAATGGCTACGTAGCTCCAGACCAGACAGAGTGCCCATGATGACCCTTGTCAGAACTGGACCACTGAGCAATGGAAAAAGGTTGCCTGGTCTGATGAATCACGTTTTCTTTTAGATCACTTGAATGGCCGAGTGCGAGTGAGTCATTTACCTGGGGAAGAGTAGGATGACAACAGGATGCGCTATGGCAGGGATGTCCAAACTTGGTCCTGGAGGGCCAGGTATCCTGCAAAGTTTAGCTCCAGCTTGCCTCAACACACCTGCCTGGAAGTTTCTAGTATGCCTAGTAAAACCTTGATAGGTTGGTTCCGGTGTGTTTAATTAGGGTTGAAGCTAAACTCTCCAGGACAGTGGCCCTCCAGTTTGGAAACCCCTGCACTATTGGAAGAAGGCAGGCCAAGTCAGTGTTATGCCTTCTTGAAACCTTGAGTCCTTGTATTCATGTGGATGCTACTTTGAAATGTACCACCTACCTGAAGACTGTTGCAGATCACGTACACTCGTCCATGGAAATGGCGTTCAGTGCCACCCTGTAAAACTTGTTCAGGATTGGTTTGGAGAATATGACAAAGAGTTCAAGGTGTTGCCTTGGCCTCCAAATTCCCCCAACCTCAATCCAACTGAGAATCTATGGGCAGTGTTGTGGGTTTCTGAGTTACTTTTTCAAAAAAGTAACACAAGTTAGTTATTTTCCCATTTATTCACTGAC
Source organism: Labeo rohita (assembly GCF_022985175.1). NCBI lineage: Eukaryota > Metazoa > Chordata > Actinopteri > Cypriniformes > Cyprinidae > Labeo > Labeo rohita. The sequence goes on from NC_066890.1 coordinate 11,509,669, forward strand.
ATCTCTCCTGTCCCCATGTTGAGAGAAATTGGGATTGAGAGCGTGATGCAGAAGCAGAGGCACTTCCTTCAGCCTGAGGCTTATTAATGTCACTTTTGGTGTGAAACAGCCTCTACAGTTTCCAAAAATATAACTTTTGTAACTTTTGAGGGGTTTTTTTGGCTATCAAAAAGCAGATAAGCAAGTCCATCCCAGGTGATTAAAAGTAAAGCAAAGGTAATGCAATGCAGTGGTTCCCAACCATGTTCCTGGAGGCCCCCCGACACTGCACATTTTGCATCTCTCCTTTGTCTGACATATCCATTAGGTCTTGGAGTCTCTACTAATGAGCTGATGATCTGAATCAGGTGTGCTTCATTAAGGTGACATGGAAAACCTGCAGTGTTGGGAGGCCTCCAGGAACGTGATTGGGAACCATTGATGTAATGCATTACTATTCTAAGTAACTCAATTAGTTACTTTTTTACAGAGTAATGCGATATTGTAATGGATTACTTTGAAAGTAAAATGAGGTCCTGCAGAGTTTTAACTCCAACTTGCCTCAACACATCTGCCTGGAAGTTTCTAGTATGCCTATTAAGAACTTGATTTGCTGATTCAGGTGTGCTTGATTGGGGTTGGTTCTAAACTCTGCAGGACACTGGCCCTCCAGGACAGAGTTTGGAGACCCTCGTCTATTGGACCCTGGTCTACTGGACCAGCAAATCTGTCCTTGGAGACCCCACTATGCAACTTGCAGGACTTTAAGAATCTGCTGCTGACACCTTGTTGCCAGATATCACAGGACATGTTCAGAGGTCTTATGGTGTCAATACTTTGATGCTTCAGAGCTATTTTGGCAAGGGGACCTACATGATATTAGACAGATAGTTGAGGCTGATCAGGGTATGTTGTGTACAGTATGTGATCCAAAGAACAGGTCTGTTGTAAAGTAGGTGCTCATTTCCAATTGAAATCACGTAATTATAATACATTATTCGAACAACAGTTTCAATAGCTTAATAAGTTGCTGTTTCACCCACATAAAGGAGTTATTTGAGGAAACACTTATTCTGTGACTAATTCAGGTGCTCAAATGTCTCTTTAACTTTCCGTCTATGAAAGCCATTTTATTGTATTACTCTAATTCGGCTCTCTAAACAAATAGGATGCTCTTTTTACCTTTTATGCGTCAAAATGAATTCCTGTTATCTGCTGTAAAGAATTGGGCATACATATCTACGACAAGAATTCAGAAATGCATAGGATTTACCATGACATAAGCTTCATAGACCTGAGATCGATTGATAGACAGACGAAGAAAGAGAGAAAGGGAAGGGAGAGCTGTTTGAAGTTTACATGAATGGTTTTTTGATGGATAGTGTTTGTACACAGACAGTGAGCTGTCCTTGCCAAAGCTGTGAATGCGTGACACAGAGCTTAGAAGGTGATAAGGGCTGAGGGAGAGGATGGTGTGGAAAGAGATAAGCTTACCGAGAGCGAGAGAGAGAGGGAGGGAGGGAATGAAACAGGTCGTCTGGTAGCTGTGAGCAGATATTGGGCCGTGGATGCCCTGATTTTGCATTAGGTACGGCAGGCTTTAGCCCTTTGCTCCAAACGGCCGAGAATGATAGCAAGGTTTTTTTGAGCTACGGAAGCATGATCCATTGAAAAGATTTCTATTTGCAACACTTCCCTTGTATGAATTCCCACATTTATCCAACATTACACTTAGTCTAAGGTAAACACATAACGTTTTACACAAGTTGCAGCATGGCCTGGTTGAATTTCAGCGTACTACGTTTTTGAAAATGTGCACAGTTTACAGATATTACAAAATATAACTTTGTTAAATGCTGTACAATTGTTTCAGAATATCCTTCTTGGTACCTTAAAGCAAAGGTGAGGTCTTCTTTGTGGAATTCCAGCCCAGTAGCTTCCACACTTTTTTCCACATTCATCAATGCAGTGAAATGTCACCTTTCTCATGAAATTCTTTAACTACTCTTTCAGGCTGTTTTATAATTCCTGGCAGTGACCCAAAGGCCAAAGCTCATTAAATATTTATACTCGATTCAATCTGTCTAATTTATGTATGCATGAATGTATGAATCCTTCTTGTGTATGTAGAATGAATGTACAAATAGTGAAAAGTAACTTAAAGAGGTCTATAATACATGTAGAGACCTAGCCGAATTTCCGGTAACACTTTAGATTATGGAACACATATTTGCTATTAACTAAGAGTTTTCCCTTAATAAACTTCTAATTTGCTACTTATTAATAGTTAATATGGTGGTTGTTAAAGGATTAGTTCACTTCCAGAATAAAAATGTCATGATAGGTATCCAAGATATCCATGTCTTTATTTCTTTAGTCGAAAAGAAATTAAGGTTTTTGACAAAAACATTCAAGGATTTTTCTCTATATAGTGGACTTTAATGGGGATCAACGGGTTGAAGGTCCAAACTGCAGTTTCAGTGAAGCTTCAAAGGGCTCTACCCAATCCCTTTTTAACCACCAGGTCACGCGTGGTTAGTTCTCTGTCTGTGTACTTCGGTTCAAAAGAAGGGTAGGGCGAAAAACTCTATCTCATTTTCTTCTCCAACTTCAAAATCGTCCAACATCAAAATTGTGCAAAATCATTGTTTTACCCATTTTTGTAAAAGGCGTTTGACTTTCTTTGCACGTTCGCTTTGTAACACACATGACACACATGACCTTTCCAACATGACTACGAAATGCATGCAGTCAAGCTACCGCAAGAATTTGTGGAAGAAAGACATGAACATCGTGGATGACATGAAAATGAGTAAGTTATCAGGAAATTTTTATTCTGGAAGTGAACTAATCCTTTTAGAGATCTAGAAAATTATCATACAGAATAACACCATGTCTACACTGGACACAACAGATGTCCGTCACGCCGCACCACCACACATCTAAAGTCTGTCTTTGCTGGACACAACAAAGCAAATTTCATTTGAAGTTGTGTGTCTGTACATTATAAATAAAATGAGTTATCAGTTCACTGTCGAAGATTTGTTGTGTTGTGTTGTGTCGGGTCGTGTCTCGCTGCATCCAGTGTAGACAGCATCACTGATTATAATGGGTTCAATTGACTTTTGTCGCATCATGCCGTTGGTGTCCGGTGTAGACACAGTGTAATAAGTACTAATAAACTGCCCAAATGCTAGTAATTTCCATGCTAATAAGCAACTAGTTAATAGTAATTGGACCTTGAAGGGTTACTCTACTCCAAAATGAAAATTTTGTCATTAATCACTTACCCCCATTATGTTCCACACCAATAAAAGCTTTGTTTGTCTTCACAACACAATTTAAGAAATTTTGGATCAAAACCAGGAAGCTTGAGACTGTCCCATTGACTGCCAAGTAAATACCACTGTCAAGGCCCAGAAAAGTATGAAAGACATCACCAAAATAGTCCATCTGCCATCAGTGGTTCAATCTGAATTTTATGAAGCTATGAGAATACTTTTTGTACACAAACAAAATAAAAATAACGACTTTATTCAACAATTCGTTTCATCTGCGCCACCATAGTGCCATTTTGGCGAAGGAGGCAAACAGTGTACACTGTTCTGTGTCAATAATTCATCTACAGTGTTTATTTATGTTTTGATTTGAACAAAAACAGCGTGTCCACATTGTGTGGCTGACAGAACAGCGTACGCAGTTTGCGTCTAGCGTATCTGAAATGGCACTACGGTGACGTAGATGAGACGAATTGTTGAATAAAGTGATTATTTTTATTTTTGTTGCGCACAAAAAATATTTCTGTCACTTCATAAAATTCAGATTGAACCACTGATGGCAGATGGACTATTTTGGCAATGTTTTTTTATACCTTTCTGGGCCTTGTCAGTGGTATTTACTTCAATGGGAAAGTCAAAGGCTTCCCAGTTTTCAATCAGAATATCTTAAATTGTGTTCCGAAGACTGGTTTGGAATGACATGGAAGTGATTAATGAGTGATTGACAAAATTTTCATTTGGAGGTGGAGTAACCCTTTAAAATAAAGTGTTACCGAAGTTCTATTCTGCTAAATCTTTGCTCACAGGGTCCAGATCTTGACACAATTGTTTGTGAGTTGACAACTGAGTTGTGAATGATCTAATGACAATACTGATTGCCTGACTAAGGACCATTCTGTTAAGGAAATGTTTAGCTTGTCGGTTTACGTCCATCCTCCTCATCACTTGATTTTGAGGGCTTCTGTGCTGCAAGATTATCGCTGGTGTGTAAGAGAACTTGAATAGAGATCCTAGCTGTCATACAGCAAGAGCGATCATAAGTCTTCTTGAAATACAAGTGTTCTCCAAGGTGGACATGACTGGAAATCAAAGCTGGAGTGACAACTGTTCTGTCTTTGCGGCCGGGGCAAGGCCTGTGTGTGCGAACGCTATTTCTTGGAGAGTCATAGAAACTTCCGCCTCGTGATACCATCTATGTTTTATGTTGAGCACAGAACTTGCGGGAAGAAAATCCTTTATCAGAGTCCCAAGATGTAGTCGGATTCACAGAGTAGAGCAACCTGTGGTTCAGCTAGCTGGCTGTCTGTGAAGACTGTTTTTTGGATAAAAGTTTGTTTATTTGATCATGTTAGTAATTCAATGTGTATACCAGAATATTTTCTTCAAGATCAAGAGCAAATGTGTCTGTACTTAACTTACCTTACCTTCATGTTGTTACAAAACCTGCATAACTGATGCTCTTCTGCAGAGCACAAAAAATATACTCTTTTTGTCCATACAATGGAAGTCAATAGGGTCCAAAACAACAAAACATTGAATGAGGAAAAAAAAAACACAGAGGTTTTGTGTTTTGCAGAAGATCGAAAACCGACCCATTCCTTTAAATGCTAGCGTATTAGGTGAAAGCAGACCACACATACACACACACCAGGTCTGGGGTTTCTCAGAGAACATGGCATAATTATTAATCAAAGACACCTCTGCACTAACCTGACTGCCCTGAGGCTCCATTAGATATTCAGGATCACTTCTCAGCTCACCTGTCTCCAGCAGCACCTGTTCTTTCAGCTGAATCTTCATCAGTATTCCTCTCACTCACCTCGCTTTCCTCCTGTCTCGGGCCCCAGATGAGCCGTTGTTAAAAAAAGGGAAGGAGAGGCAAAAAGGTGATTGGATCTACCTTGTTTACTGCCATCTTCATGGTTCTTTAAAGGGCGGATTTGTATCAAATCTAATCTCCATCTAATATCCCTTCTCTGATATAAAGTCGTATAACTCAAGCACTTTAAAGGCCCGAAGGGGTGGCGTATTGCTCCATCCTCGCTGGCGCCCGTGATTGGCCTTCCTTTAGTCCCTGGTGTGAAATGTCTAATTCATCCACCTGCTGGATCGTCCCGAATGATATTATTCACATTCTTAGGATGGAAAATTCTAGCTTCTGATTTCCCTTATATCACAGGTGTGCAATTGATTTTGAGCAGGTCGTTGAAGGTCACGCATAAACGTTCTACCTCTCTTCTGTTTTCATTAAGTGACGCCGCATTTCCTCTTCACGTCAATGCGTTTACCTCGTGTCGAAGATGAAGCTTGTCGTTAAGCGCTCTCTAGGGTTGTTCCGACAGTTATCCAGCTTGCTTGCATTCCCCTCGTGTTTCCTTTCCCAGATTTTCCCAGATCCGTTCTTGACAGGTGTAGATGGGGCAGGCGGGGCGGAAAAGGAGCTTTTTGGAATGCCGCTCAGGTTTTCAATTGGCATTTTAAAGTCTGCGCCTGACTCACCAAGACGACCGAGTGTCTCTGCAATTCCTCTGGAAAGCGAGAGCTGAATAAGGCTACGGAACGGAATCTGCAGTGAGAGGGAGGAGAGGATGATGGATGGCGGCTGTTAGATACAGTAATTGTGCTCAGGTAATTGCCCCTCCCTCGCCATAATACCCCTGAAACCTTCTCCATTTCCACGGCAGGAGAAACTATCAGCAATGCATTTCGCAGGCTGAGCAGGGTTCTTATGCTAGCTGCGAGGAGACAACTATTTAGTTTGCCTAGCGACTTTGACTGTGCCTGGCTTCTGATTTGTAGCCCTTAACTTTGATAGTGTTACTAAGAAAGAGCCGAACAGAGCTAAACAGCATTGTTTTTGTAATCAAGTGTAATCATAGCAATCTCATTACTGTTGTAATTAGCATTAAGTTGTGTATAATCTCGGTTGCTTATGGAAATGCACCTTGCATGCCTACATTTCATTAAATCGGGATTATTCAAGTATCACACTTGTGTTTATTGCAATTTATAAACGCATTTCTGTTAAAGCTTATACCAGACTTTGCTTAAGTAAAGCTCAGCCACTTAATCTTAAACTTAAAAACAAAAAATAATAGTAATCGTTAATATATTATTCATACAATGGTAATGAAGAGGACACCTAACAGGATGTAAATAGAGAGCTGAAGTGGGTAAATTAGCATGTTAGCCTACATGGTTTTAAATTTTGATGTCATCATATTGATTTCTGTCATTTTAATCAAACCGGCTAAAATATTGAAGGAAGTGTATTTACAATACATCACAAAACATCACAGAACTCATCAGATCAGCTGATAATACTTCAGTGTTTATGTTAGTGCTTTCCCTCCAAAAAGTTGTCATTTCATTATGTAAAGAAACTATAACCAATGGATATTATAAAGTACTAACTGTATGGAAAGTGATAATGAGATTAAAACTATATAAGAAAAATGTTTGGTTTGAAATATTACTGTAATTAATTTTATTAATGTTATTGATGAAGCACACTGTACGGGCAAGAACATGCTAAATTGCATTAAAACAATTATGCAGAAAATCCTTCATGCATTGAGCCAGTGATATTGGAGGACCACAAATCAGTATACGCCTTATTAATAAAACATATTATGTACAGAAAAGCTGATAAGCCCAGCATATAAAACAATGTACAAAGCATTAAATGAGCTCATCTGTTTGCCTAAATATAGTATGCATCATTAATAGATGTATACTGATTTTTTTTAGCTTTTAATATCACTATTTTAGTACATTAGAGCATGGTAAGCATTTTAGAATGTACCACTGTTTTTGTCATTGAAAAACTTATTATACAAATTGCACTGCCATATATGACCCTGGACCACAAAACCAGTCTTAAGTAGCACAGGTATATTTGTAGCAATAGCCAAAAAATACATTGCATGGGTCAAAATTATTGATTTTCCATTAGGATATTAAGTAAAGATCATGTTCCATTAAGATATTTTGTCAATTCCTACTGTAAATATATCAAAAAATATTTTTTGTTTAGTAATATGCATCACTAAGAACTTCATTTGGACAACTTTAAAGACAGTCTTCTCAGTTGTTTTTTTTTTTTTTTTTTTTCACTCTCAGATTCCAGATATTCAGATAGTTATATCTCAGCCAAATATTGTCCTATCCTAACAAACCATACATCAATGGAAAGCTTATTTATTCATTGTTTAGACGTTGTGCTTCTACTGTCACACCACACACCAGACCTTACTTCCACAATGCAAAAATAGGTGTATATGGATCACAAGTTCCCCACAGTTGCAGTGTGTTCACATATCTCTGTTTTTCATCTTTTGAGAGGTGATCTGAATATTTGTGGCTTGAAACGATGGGAATTTGACAGCCTGTCCTGCAGTTCTGTGGATGTTTTGCCCTCCGGGGCATCGTCATGCCAGCCATGTGACTGAAAACTTCGAACAGCCACGAGTAACCATGGGGACGGTGACTAAAGTCAAAATGGTGACTTTTATATCAGCAAAAAATACGATCAACACGTTCATCTGTCAAATTAAATTAATGGACTGCAGCTTCAAATGTTCTGTATGTATTTATTTATTTAAAAGTGATTGCAAATTTAAGAAACTGGGTCACGTCAAGGCCACAAAATAGATGACAGCTGCTCATGTAGAAGACTTACTCTGTAAGTCTGGAACTAAACATTATACACAAAAGAGTGTGTTCATAAGATATAGTATATGTGACTGATAACTGCACAGCAAGGTTATATTAACAGGTTTAAACACTGAAAATGCAGGTGTCTGATCCACTCAAATTACGTAGTGAAATGATCAAAGAAATCCCCTTTACATTTGTTTAATAAAGTCATTTTTTCTAATATTAAAAAAGCAAAAAAAAAAAAAAAAACAACATATTTACACTGACCAAAATTATAAATGCAACACTTTTGTTTTTGCACACATTTTTCATGAGCTGAACTCAAAGATCTAAGACTTCCTCTATGTACAGAAAAGGCCTATTTCTCTTAAATATTGTTCACAAATCTGTCTAAATCTGTGTTAGTGAGCACTTCTCCTTTGCCGAGATAATCCATCCACCTCACAGGTGTGGCATTTGAAGATGCTGATTAGACAGCATGGTTATTGCACAGGTATGCCTTAGGCTGGCCACAATAAAAGGCCACTCTAAAATGTGCAGTTTTATCACAGCACAATGCCACAGATGTCGCAAGTTTTGAGGGAGCATGCAATTGGCATGCTGACTGCAGGAATGTCCACCAGAGCTGTTGCCCGTGAATTGAATATTCATTTCTCTACCATAAGCCGTCTCCAAAGGCATTTCAGAGAATTTGGCAGTACATCCAACCGGCCTCACAACCGCAGACCACGTGTAACCACACCAGCCCAGGACCTCCACATCCATCATCTTCACCTCCAAGATCATCTGAGACCAGCCACCCGGACAGCTGCTGCAACAATCGGTTTGCATAACCAAAGAATTTCTGCACAAACTATCAGGATCCATCTCAGGGAAGCTCATCTGCATGCTCGTCGTCCACATCGGGGTCTCAACCTGACTGCAGTTCGTCATCGTAACCGACTTGAGTGGGCAAATGCTCACATTCGATGGCATCTGGCACTTTGGAGAGGTGTTCTCTTCATGGATGAATCACGGTTTTCACTGTACAGGGCAGATGGCAGACAGCGTGTATGGTGTTGTGTGGGTGAGCGGTTTGCTGATGTCAACGTTGTGGATCGAGTGGCCCGTGGTGGCGGTGGGGTTATGGTATGGGCAGGCATATGTTATGGACAACGAAAACAGGTGCATTTCATTGATGGCATTTTGAATGCACAGAGATACTGTGATGAGATCCTGACACCCATTTGTTGTGCCATTCATCCACGACCATCACCTCATGTTGCAGCATGATAATGCACAGCCCCATGTTGCAAGGATCTGTACACAATTCCTGGAAGCTGAAAACATCCCAGTTCTTGCATGGCCATCATACTCACCGGACATGTCACCCACTGAGCATGTTTGGGATGCTCTGGATTGGCATATACGACAGCGTGTTCCAGTTCCTGCCAATATCCAGAAACTTCGCACAGTCATTGAAGAGGAGTGGACCAACATTCCAAAGACCACAATCAACAATCTGATCAACTCTATGCGAAGGAGATGTGTTGCACTGCGTGAGGCAAATGGTGGCCACACCAGATACTGACTGATTTTCAGACCACCCCGGACCCCCCCAATACAGTAAAACTGCACATTTTAGAGTGGTCTTTTATTGTGGCAAGCATAAGGCACACCTGTGCAATAATCATACTGTCTAATCAGAATCTTGATATACCACACCTGTGAGGTGGATGGATTATCTTGGCAAAGGAGAAGTGCTCACTAACACAGATTTAGACAGATTTGTAAAAAAATATTTGAGAGAAATAGGCCTTTTGTGTACATAGAAAAAGTCTTAGATCTTTAAATTCAGCTCATGAAAAATGGGGGCAAAACAAAAGTGTTGCTTTCATAATTTTGTTCAGTGTAGATTGAAAGCACGATTGCAAGTGATCGTAAACATTTGCATAGCTTACATTTTTAGATGCGGTGCTAGTCTATTTATCCTCCTTCAAATTAAGCTACAACAAAATCAACTGCTTCCTCACCTTGCAACAGTGTTGCCAGATTGGAAATGTCCAAGTATCATACCAAAAGCTCAAAATTATCGTATTTGGATGAAAATTATTGTACACGAGTCAAACGTACAGAATATTGCTATTTATATAGACCAACAACTTTTTGACAGGACCTGCGAATGACCACAATTGATAAATAACTAGGTGTACATAAGTGGGAAGGTCCAAACTCCACAGCTGAGTCGCTGTCATCAGAAGCCTGCTTGTTGCCAGATGTTGAGGGGTCCTTTTGCGGTACAGATTGGTGCTGCAACATAGTGCTCGTTGGGCTAAAAGCAGGGTATGGTAGATGTAGGATTCACAGCTAGATGAATTAGTATAGAAGCCCTTCATTTGAAGTGTCACAAAACTCTATAAATATCATTTATGGATTATGTCTATAATTATCATACGTCTGGCAACACTGCCTCGCAACGCACAGTAATGGTATTTTGTTCTAGAATGAATCCATGTTTTGAACGAATTGTTTAAACTAATGATTCATTTACTCACTTACTCATAAAGACCCTTGTTTCGTTGGTGAATGAATCAATGCTTTTGAATAAATGAATTGGCTGAATGACTGACTCATAAAAATCAGCAAAAAAAAAAAAAAAAAAAAAAAACGTTTACACGCAGTGCTGTTTTAATTGATTCACATGTATCTGAATCTGATTCAGATCCTATACAAAATGAATCATGGTTTTATTATAGTAAAAGTGTGGATAAATTTGTGGATACCATGGTTTAACTACAGCAAGCTTTTTTATTTTTTTTTAAATGTGTATTAAAACCATGATTAATTTACATTTACATTGTATTGCACATGCACAGTGCTTAGTTGCCATATTTAGAAACAGAAAGTCACCGTGATATGCTAACGTGGCATTTTCAGATGAGATATCTAAAAAGAAAGCTGACATGTATATCAGACAAGCCTTTTTAGCAATTATGTGGTAAATATTTAGTCTCTTCCACTGAACATAATACTAAGACAAAAGTCATTTTAGTTAGAAAGTAGTCAGATTCATTCCTGTTAAACAGATCCAGATCTCCTTTCAATCAAATCTAAATTTTATTCAGATCCAACTTAATCGGATTGACTAACTTGTTTATCAAAAGCTTTTCAGTCTGATTGAGCATCAGTATGATTATAAACAGATTATAGATCACATTGTAAGAATGACTCAGCAATCACAAATAACAATGTTTTGTGTCTTTTAATTCTAAGCATAACCTGGTTGAGCAGCACAATGCTGCTTTCCTAGCCACTCAGATTTATTGACCTAGAAAGAAGGCCTGGAATGATGTCATGCTGTTTGCTGTAAATACTTTTTAAGGCCACTTCATACCGCTGTCCAATCTCACCCTGCAAGACCTCGAGATAAAGCGGGCCAATGTCATCCTTCAGCACTTGGTGTAAAAGCGAGCCGTTTCTCACTGACACTACTCAAGTGATCTCATCAGGACCTCCACGCATCCCGACCGCTAGACATCACTCTTTTTTTCTGGCCTTGTTGCTGTTTTCCTTTTAGTGAGGTAAGTGTAAGCTTCATGAACTGATTTCAGTGTTCTTTGTTTGTTCAGTGATAAAATCCTGAGTAAATTATTGCTTATTTGATATAGGGCTAATCGGTATGATGATATACTGTACATATTTCAACAATAAAAATGCATCAGCTGGAGAACATTTTAAATAAAGACCAAGTTAATTTTGTCTATCAGTGGCATGTAACAGTACATCACATATCTCTAGGTTCTTAGCTCATTTTGAGCCGGAAAAGACAATTTTGGTGATTCATTAACAGAATTTGCTCCAACTGGATCACTGAATCAGCGAGTTGTTAACTGCTGCACCTGGACAAATCACCTGCATGAAACTATTGGTTCAAATAAACAAATAATCAGTTTATAGTAAAGTGTTACAGAGTGAACGAGATGTGAGGCGAGCAGATCCAAATGCAAGCTTTTATTATAAGACATTGTTAGAACAGGCAAGGTCGAACACTGGCAAACAGATATAGTACAGGCAAGACAAAGAGTGATCCAGGGACAAGCTTGGGTCAACCAAAGGCAAATATAATCCAGAGGCCACAGCAAACGGGTAATCCACAAGACAGGCTAGAGTCCAGACGAGGAGCGAAACAGAGTCCAAAAGGGAAAGACAAAGAGATAATCCAAAACAGGCGACAATTCCAGGGCAGGCAGCAGACAGACAAGACAAGATAAACAGGCTAGGATACAAGACTTCGATAACCAGACTAGGAACAAGACTAAACTAGAATCAGGACACTGGAAATGGCTCCGTAAAGTAGCTATCACTAGGAGAATGCTAAACGCTAAACAATACTTGGCCCTGAATGATGGTTGGGCCCTCGTATTTATAGTGTGTGTGATTGGCTGCAGGTGTGTGCGCAATCAGTGCAATGGAACAGTGTGTGGTGTGAGAGTCAATATAGGCGACCTCTGGTGGCAAATAGACAGAAGACCACAGACAGGATTTGTGACAAAGAATTGTCTCGGACGTCGGACATCACTTTTGCTTCTTATGGTAGATTTGCACAAAGTATCGGGGTCCATGCTTGATGGAGGGCGTGTCTAAAGCTTGGTGCTGTGGTGACCATCATAGTGACACCATGCAGCCAATCATGCTACTTTTCTGGTGTTGCATGAACGTGATTGGCTAGCGTCTGCGCTAGGATATTTTGCATAAGTTGATCTGATCTATTCATATTAAATGAAAAGTCTTAACATCAAAGCCCTATTTGAATGCACCCTTATCAAAAACAAATGTAATTATTTGCACAACTAGAAAAGTCATGTGCAAAGACACTAGAAAGTCAATGCAAAGACACAAATAAATGAGAAATCATGATAATTGAAATTGGGTAAGGTGATTGCCGCAAATGCACAATAATCACCTCAATCGTGAAAAATTTCAGCTCCAGTGGGAAATTTGTATTATGCATTGTCACACAAGCCAATTAGCGAAGGGCTTACTGACACATCCGGTTGTATCAAAAACTGAGAGTGAGTGAGAGTGAGTGATGCAAAAAACATCCTGCGAGTAATCTAGAGCAATAATGTGATGTGAATATTCATTTTGCTGGTTTCGAAACATTAAAATCTTGATTTTTAAGTAAAATATAAAAAGATAAGCAAAATGAAACACTGAAGAGTGATTGTCCACCATTACTGGTTAGCAACACTAGTTCTGTCATGACAGCTCTCTGAGGGATTGGCATAGTAATGTACATGACGTTAAAGGTGCCACAGATTGCACTGATATAATATTTTAAATTGTTCTCTGATATCTACATATAAGGTATGTGGGTTAGCTAAGGGCATGCATGATCACTTTTTACTTCCACTTTCAAGATGTGCGATCGCACATGCTTTGTGTATACTACAGCGGCAGTACCATGCATTTTTAAAGATTAGACGCTTGTCAGTGGTGCTCAGAATCTGTAAATCATTCACCATCATCCTCAGTCATCTCTCCTTACTCTGTTTATATGGTAAGTTAAATCTTATGTACTGTAATGTAATAGGCTTCTGCAAGGTTGCAGCTAACCATGGCTCACATTATGTATTTTCTGTGCCTTTCTGAATACAGACACCAATCCATCCCTGCACATCACATCCCCTGCACAGCCTGGAACATAAAATTTATTTCCATGATCTGCCATTTTTGCTATTGTCCTCGCTTGTTTCCGTTATATGCAAATGTTGGGGACGTAACTATTAATATTCCGACTACAACGTCACAGTCTGTGCTATGTTGGGATTCGCCTCTTTTTCAGTGGCCTTTTGCACGCACAAGATTTACATAAGAAGAAGGAAACAGTGGTGTTTGAGGCTTACGGTATGTCATTTCCATGTACAGAACTGTTATTATTCAACTATGCCAAGGTAAATACAGTTTTCCATTTTATGCCACATTTAATGTATTTGGTCTTGGCTACGCTGCTGCTGCGGTAGAGCAAGTACTGAGACTTGCTACTGCCGGTACATACAGAACATGCACAACATGTAAGAAATACTGCTGCTGCACATATAACATACATGAAATAACCCCTGTAGCATACATCAGTCACCTCGTGGCAAATCTGTACAGGTGGAGCTGGGGAAGGTGGAGGGTTTCTGAAGCATGCTGGAAACTGCTATGGCAAACATTAGTCATATATTTAAATGTTGAGCAGCGAACTCATTGGCTGCCGATACATGAGAGAACCAATCAGCTATGACATGTCATTACGTCAGTTTGAGTTAGACCTATCGGTCTGCACCATCTAGAGTTTCATGCCAGAACTTAAAAAAAGTAAAACTTTAGCGTTGAGTTTATATATTGATGTGTTGTTGGCTAATTTACAATGGCTCTGTAGATGACTCATGCAATCAAAATTTTGAGTAAACTATCAGTTTATTAATGTTCCATTTATTGTTTCATGATATGAAGTTGTTTTTGCACTAGTGCCAGAAATATCATTTCAAATTCATTTGTTATGAATAATCTTATCTTTTTGGTTTGCTTCCCACACGTTACAAATATACAGAGAAAATAATCAAATGAAATTAAGTATGCTTTATTTGCAACATTAATTTAGTAGATTATGTAAAGAAGCCAAAATAATTGTAACATTTTTATTGAATTTCTGAAAACAAGTCATGATATATAACTACACCATGATATAAATTCATACCAATTGTAAGATTTTTGTCATTTTGCCCTCATCTTTTGTTTTCTTTAAACCTCGAACTCCAACTCTATCTCTCGCTGTTCTTTTTTTTTTTTTTGTCAAAACTTGAATTCCTGTGGTTTTATCTGCTTGGCTGTCTCAATATCCTTTCTGTTTGACATCAGTGTGGCACCATTAGCCAGAGCAAGAGGAGTAAATTACAACAGCTTGCAGTCAGCAAGTGTCGGAGCGCTTGGATCCACCACTGTTTATTGATTCAATCACGCCATTATTAACGGTTGGTGGAAAAGGTGCCCAGGGTGCATTTCTTACAACCGAGCTCTATTTCGTTAGCAGTGGCATACCGTAAGTCTCGGAGCGATCCATTTACCACACCTCTCCAGACTAACGCGCCCATGGGGCAAACAAACACAGACATGCAAACAGACAAACTCTCGTGGAGTCGCAGAGTTTCGTCACTTCACCATGAAGCCACACTAACTCAGAAACGCTCAACACCTGAGGTCGATTGAAAAGCTGTCTACAATCCATTGTCTACATTTGTCTCTTTCAGACAAGCTCAAATTTCATTTCGAAGTTACCCAACCATCCTCTCCTTGGAGCTATTCTTCATCCACCTTTTCAAGTCTATTTCAGCTACGTTTTATTGTATATATTGGGCCTTTCTCAACTCTGAAAGCGTAGAAGAAAATCTGTTCTCTGAAATATATTGATTTGAACACTAGTCTAGTGTGTGAAAACTGAAAAGATCAAACAAAAGTGAAAATTCTGTCATCATTTACTCACCTTCATGTCGTTCCAAACTTATCTACTGTTATGTTGAAGAATATTTAGACGTAAAGGAAAATGGTAACCGTTAAAGAACACAGAACGTCTTTTTATTATCATGGATGCTCTATGAAAATTAAGATCTAGGTGATCCTGTTCAGGTCTGTTGAAACAAGTGGACGAGTGGTTACCACACACTCACACCCACACAAATCTAAGTCTGGGGGGAAAAAATCACATCAAACAGAAAACGGTGTCGTCATCCCAAGCAAAGACTGACTGTACTCTTAAACTTTGTCTTGTTAGTGCCGAAATGTGCACAGCATGCAAAAACAGCTCTACCATCTTCCAGTGGCAGTTTATGTTTCAGCTGGGCATGGTCAATAAACCCTCCTGAAGCGCTGTGAAAGTACTGCAATTTATAGCTTATAAATCATTGTATTTATATTGCACTTGACCAAGGCAAATTTAATGAACCTTTAAATGACTGGAATCTATTACAAGTTGTTGTAACTGTGGGAGTTGACTGTTGTGCAGCCACTTTGCGGATAGACTGCTGGTCATTTTTGATGGGGTACTGATTGATTTAATACATCAAATCAATCAATATGCGGTCATTTTATATATTAAACACACTGGGCATGATATCTATAGTAATACATTTTGAATTAAGCTAAATAGAATATATATCTGACTTTAAAGTACAAAAGTGGTCCAAGGGCTAAAACACACAGATAAAACGATGCTTTTGCATTTTGGCTTGGTTGGTATTTTCGCAGTCATCTAAATGGAGGCTAAAAGCTTGCTAACAGCAGGCAAGTGGCAAATTGAAACACATAAGTGTGTAGTGTGCTTGGCTTTTGATTAACAATGTATTAACTGCCCATTAACAGCACAAAGGCTCAGGGAAAGAGCCTCCATTGCCTCGCAATCACTTTGATGTCAGTCAGCAATTACTTCACTGTTACAGACCATTGAGAAGAGTGCAGTGCATGTGTTTACTTAACAGTTTAACACATTGTGATGCCAAAAGGTAAATAAGGTTAGTAAACACTAGCTAAACATACAGTCATGGCCAAAAATATTGTCACCCTTGCAATTCTGTCTGAAAATGCAACCCATCTCTCAGAAAATTGTTGCAGTTGCAAATGTTTTGGTACTCATGTTCTTTTTTTTTGTTTGTTTGTTTGCATTGGAACAACACAAACAAAAAATGCACTGGACAAAATTATTAGCACCCTTAACTTAATATTTGGTAGTACCCCCTTTGGAAAAAATAACCGAAATCAATTGCTGTCTGCAACCATGAATGAGTTACACCTCTCTACTGGAATTTTGGACCACTCTTCTTTTGCAAACTGCTCCAGGTCATTCAGATTTGAAGGATTCCTTCTCCCAACTGCTGTTTTGAGATCTCTTCACAGATGTTGTATGGGATTCAGATCTGGAACCATTGCTGGCCATTTCAGAACTCTCCAGCGCTTTGTTTGTAACCATTTCTGAGTGCTTTTTGAAGTGTGTTTCAGGTCATTGTCCTGCTAGAAGACCCATGACCTCTGGTGAAGACGCAGCTTTATGACACTGGCCACAGTCAAGGCATCCAGTGCCAGAAGCAGCAAAGCAACCCCAAAACATCTTTGAACCTCCACCATGTTTGACTGTAGGGACTGTGTTCTTTTCTTTGAAGGCCTCATTTTCTGTAAACAGTGCCATGATGTCCTCTACCAAAAAGCTCTACTTTTGTCTCATCTGTCCACAGTACATTCTCCCAGAAGGATTGTGTTTTTGTCACATAAGTTTTGTCAAACTCCAGTCTTGCTTTTTTATGCCTTTGTGTCAGCAGTGGTGTCCTCCTGGGTCTCCTACCATAGTGTCCCTTTTCATTCAGATGGCGACGAATAGTGCGAGCTGACACTGTTGTGCCCTGTGTCTGCAGATCAGCTTGAATTTGTTTGAAAGATAATCAGTGTTCTTTATCCACCATTCCAACAATCCTTTGTTGTAATTTTGTCATTAATTTTGCTCTTCCGTCCATGTCCAGGGAGGTTAGCCACAGTGCAATGGGCTGTAAACCTCTTGATGATATTGCACACAGTGGACACAGGATCATTAAGATCTCTGGAGATTGATCCATGTACGTTTTTCTGGAATTTTTTTCTCTCAAATCCACAAACAACTCTTCACACTTCTTTCTTTTCTCCATGCCACACAGGTTGAGTCAACTTTTCTCCATTTTAACTGGTTGCAAGTGTGATTTCTATGTTGCCCACACCTGTTATTTGCTACAGGTGTGTCTAAATACAAATTACAGGAGCATCACATGCTTGAAAAGCAATCATTTCTTACAATTTTGACAAGGTGCCAATAATTTTGTCCAGCCAATTTTTTAATTTCTGTGTGAAATTTTATCAAGTTTGACTTTTTTTCTCTGGTTTTTGTGTTGTTGCAGTGCAAACAAAAAAACAATAAGCACGTGAATACCAAAACATTTGCAATTGAAAACAATTTCTAAGAGAAGTGTTGCATTAGTTGACAGAATTGCAAGGGTGCCAATATTTTTTGACTTTATAGTAAGCGAATTTCTAAAAGTGGAAAATATACATAATCCCATTTACGATTTATTCTTTTGTGTTCAAACAACAAGGCCTTAAGTTGCGATCGCATGAGTGTGATTTCGGCGAAATTTAGTCGGACGTATACAATGTTGTATGAAGCGCAGCTCCCAAAGAAGTCACTTTCAAACCAAGCAAGTCTCTACTGGTCAGCACAACAAATTTGTGTGAGCAATTCAAACCTTTTGCGAAATCTGTACAGGGAAATCTTGCACTCCCACATGACACAGTTGTGTTGATTCTCATTGAAATGGCTAGAATTCGCTGCAAAACAATTGCTGAAAACAATAAATGTGTTCACATACTTAGCACAAAAAATCCCACTTTTGCCAATAAAGTTAATAAAGTAAAGTTCAACTCTGTGGTTTGTCTGCTAAAAAAATGTCCAATGTATTCATGCATCCCAGGAGAATTGTGTTATTTTTTTTTCTTCCCTGAACCATGACTGATTGGAAAAGACACATAATAGAAGTATTCTGCTCAAGTGATGTTTTCTTTACACATCATGTCTCATTTTTCATTTAAAATTCTTCACTGACACCATTTTCTCATTGGTAAACAAGTCTACTTTTTTGAAAACCATTATTAGCTGCAAAAATCTTGGTTGTGGTGGAAATGATGTCGTAAGTAATGGGTAGCCGTAATTTATGAAATGTGTATTTCATTATTTCTTGAGATTATAATAGATTTAAAAATGCAGTAGTATTTTTACATCAGCTTTTCACAGTTTAATGTTGGAAGTCTGGCTCTGGGACAAGGGTACGACAATAAAATTCATGCATAAATGACAGTGGAAAAATAACAGAAGTAAATGTTGAAGACATGGCAAAGTTTTAATGTGACTTTAATAACAAAAGAAAAAAAAATCTAGTTGTAATCTAGTTTTAATAGAAACCAACCCTTAGGACATAACAATACCATTTGCAGTTAAATTTCAATGAATATGTGTTCCTTTGAATTTAGAAACTTTTGAAACTTTAGGTTTTTCATGGTATAATGGCCTATATTAAAAATTGTGCTTGATATGCAAAGGCTTTTTTGTTGACAGCACCATTAAAGACCTTTATTTATGGAAAATGAATTTGGATGTGTATGATGTCTGGCAGGGGTTATTGTAAGAACAGTAGCAGATTCAGCCAAGAGGCAGGCTGGTGGCGTTGAGCGTTAACCATCACAACATTATCAGAGCTGACACACCAGTGCTTCTGCACCTGCTCAGCACAGCTGTTCCAGCACCACCCTGCCAGATGTGAGCCACCAGCTGACCACAACTGATTTCTGTGAAAGAGGTGGAACTGTGCTTATAAATGTGAAGTGGAATTTTGGGACAGGGTTGTGTTATACGTCGGCACACGTCCAAAACCTGCCAGCTTAGTGAGCTGCCAACACAAGCAGCATTTTTAAGGCATCATGGGCCCACTCCCAAAGCAAAGACTGTGCCAAATTTAGGCAGCATCATTATGCATTTATTGTTAATGCACAGAACCTAAGGCAAGGGTTGGCAAGTTCAGTCCTAGAGAGCCACTGTCCTGCAGAGATTAGCTCCAACCCTAATCAAACACCTGAACAAGCTAATCATTGTCTTCAGGATTACTAAGGTTATAGGAAGGTGAGTTTTTTTTTTCATGGTTGGAGCTGAACTGGCAGGACAGTGGTTCCCTTTAAGGTTAGGGTTAGAAATGTTTGCAGCAAATTCAAAGTTTCTCAGGGAGGCACAAAACTTTTGTAAGCGAGCCAAAATTTTCCTTGGGGAGCACAAAACATTTGTGTGAATGCAAACTTTCAAGGGCAAATGCAAACCTTTTGCAAGTTAGCCCGAAGGTTCTTGCAGAAATGCAAGATCAGTTTTTTAGGGAAGCGTAAAACATTTGCAAGTGAATTCAAAGTTTCTCAAGGAAGTACAAACATTTGTAAGTGAGCTTAAGGTTTCTTTGGGGAATGCAAAACTTGCATTTTAACAAATGTTTCATGGGTGAATGCAAACGTTCAAAGTTTCTAAATCTTGTTAATGAATGCTACCTTCCTCTGGGGAACACAAACTTTTGCAAGTGAGCTAAAAGTTTCTTTGGGGGGGGATGCAAACCTTTTGCATGCAGATGGAAAGTTTCACAGGCAAGCACAAAACTTTTGCAAGCTAGCCCAAAAAGTTTCACGGGCAAATGGAAAACTTTTGCAAGCAAGCCCTAAGTTTTTGGGGGCAATGGGAAGTTTCATGGGTAAGCATAAAACTTTTGCATGTGAACAAAAGTTTCACAGGTGAAAGCAAACATTTTAGAAGTCAGCCTGAAGTTTCTTGCAGTAACGCAAAACTTTTGTGTGCAGACGCAAAGTTTCTCAGGTGAGTGTAAAAGGTTTGCAAGTGAATTCAAAGTTTCTTGGAAGCGCAAAAATCTTGTTAATGAATGCATCGTTTCTCTGGGGAACACAAACTTTTGCCAGTGAGTTTCCTTCTGCGTGAAAACGGAAAGTTTCACAGGCAAGCACAAAACTTTTGCAAGCTAGCCCAACGTTTCTTGGGGAAATGCAAAATTGTTGTGAGTGAATGGAAAGTTTCACAAACATATGGAAAACTTTTGCGAACGAGCCCAAAATTTCTCACTTCCATGCGAACGAAAGTTCCATGGCCGAATGCAAACCTTTTGCAAGTTAGCCCAAAGGTTCTTGCAGAAATGCAACATTTTTGCAAGTAGGCGCAGTTTTTTAGGGGAACGTAAAACATTTGCAAGTGAATTCATAGTTTCTCAAGGAAGTACAAACATTTGTAAGTGAGCTTAAAGTTTCTTTGGGGAATGCAAAACTTGCATTTTAACAAAAGTTTCACGGGTGAATGCAAGCGTTTTGCAAATCAGCTCAAAGTTTCTTGCAGTAACGTAAAACTGCATAAAAAAGCATATGGAAAACTTCCGCGAGCCAGACCAAAATTTCTTACTTCCAAGTTCCATGGCTGAATGCAAAACTTTTGCAAGCAAAAGTTCTTTAGAGGAATGTAAAATTGCATTGCATGTGAACAAAAGTTTACAAAAACCTTTGTAAGACAATCTAAAGTTTCTTGATGAAATGTAAAACTTTCCCAAGAGAATTTTACGTTTTTTTGTGGAAAGAAACATTTTTGTAAGTGAACACAAGGTTTCATGGGCAAATGGAAAACATTTGCGAGTGAATCCAAAGCATTTTGTGCGGAACACAAAACATTTGTGAGCAGGTACAAAGTTTTTTAGGGGATTGTAAAATGTTTTCAAGTAAATGCCGTTTCTCGTAATAGTAAAACCTTTGCTCATGAATGCAACGTTTCTCTGCGGAACGCAAAACTTTTGCAAGCTAGACCAAAGTTTCTTGGGGGATGCAAAACTTTTGTAAATAAGCACAAAATTTAAGTCACACTTTATTTTAAGGTCTATTTCTCAGTATTAACAAACCATTAACTATGGTTTGCCTCATTAAACTCCTAATTTGCTGCTTATTAATAGTTAGTAAGGCAGTTGTTAAGTTCAGGTATTGGGTAGGATTAAGGATGTAGAATATGGTCATGCAGAATAGATGCTTTATAAGTACTAATAAACAGTCAATATGTTAATAATAGGCATGTTAACAAGTAATTAGTTAATAGTGGGAATTTTTTTCTATACAGTACTAAAGCACAACATTTGTGCACAAACACAAAAGTTTCTTGGGGGAATGTAATCCTTTTCAGTGCGAATGGACAGCAAAATGTTTGCTAATGAATGCAACATTTCTCTGTGGAATGCAAAACTTTTGCAAGCAAGCCCAAAGTTTCTTGGGGGAATGCAAAACTTTTGTAAAAGAGCACACCATTTTATAAGGGGAACACAAAATTTGTGTACAGACGCAAAAGTTTCTTGGGAGAATGTCAAACTTTTGTAAGCGTCGCAAAGAATTTCAGGGGATTATGAAACATTTGCAAGCAGCTGCAACAAAACTTTTGCAAGTCAGCATAAAACTTGAGAGCTTTATTTATAAGTATTTGTATATAAGTGTCTCAGGGCAATACAAAACTTTTGTGTCACAATATCCACAACTGAAATCCTCTCCCATGTCTTCATGGGAAAGTAAATTGTCCTTCAAAAGCTTACTCCAGTGTCACAGTTGAAAAAATGGGTATTTTGGGTTCTTTTCGTCAAATACTATTAATTCAGACATACTACTCTTTTGCATTTTATATACTATGAAAGGCGTATTAGAATGCAACTTTTTTTTTCTATCATCATATCCCTTTTGGGGGCTTTGTATGTGAGGAAGTCAATCAATCAATCAATCAATTATGTAGTTAAAAATCCATTTTAGTGAATAATGAAAAAGCAATTGTTATGGTATCCATGAATGAGTAAAGACTGTTTAATGTGATCTATGTATTTTTATGTATTTAGTTTTTTTTTTTTTCTTTCTTTTTTTTAAATACTCATGCCCCGTATTATTGTGCATACTTTATCTTTTTTTACAAAAACAGTGATGCACTTTACCCTTAAGAGGCTTATTATAACATGCCATATTATGTCTTCTCTGATGATTACCCTTTCTGGCACATTATACACATCTAAATTCTTGTCTCTTTAAAAATTAAGAACATCTACATATCTGTATTTATTATTAAACATTCTACTTATGCATTAAGAATTACTTATGCATAAAGAAATATTGAGAGACATTAAAAGAGACAGGATTTCAGTCACGGACAGCTCTAAATGTTTTTCCGAAGGATGGAAATTATGTGTCTGAAGAAGCTGACAGGAGGGGAAAATGACACCTTGACTTTATTTATTCCACTCAGCACTCAAGTGTGGTGTGTGTATGAACCTTTGAGCTTAAAAACACACATACACCAAGAGTGTGATGAAACACAATCTCGCCCAGCTTTTCTCCATGACATGCTCCGAGTGCCTTGCTTTCAGGTGCAGCACTTTGTTAGAACAGGTGCTTAATTGGAAAGCACATGCACAAATAATGGAAGGCAGCCGTAGAGAATCGCTGTAAGCAGGTAGTCGGCACAAAAGAATGAGAAGCCTTGATCCAGGCTTTGTGCGCTGATTTAGAGAGATTAAGGTTTTTTTCCTCATTGTTCGGCACAATGGGACGGAAATTTGCGTGTATCGCAAACGCTCTTGCCTGAATGCTGACTTTTATAGTGTGTGACATTGAAGTATAAGTCATGCGGTTGTATGGGATTAGACGCTGAAAAGGACGGCAGAAGATATTGGTGTATCGAGCAGGACAAAAGGAGGTCTGATATTTGGTTACACTGTCTTATTAAGAGACACACAACTCTGGTGAGAAACACTTTCATAATCGCTTCTGAAACCCGTTTCACTTTGCTGCCAATCAAGGTCATGGCGAAGGGTGAATTACTTTACTAAAATATGACCTTTGTGGTTTGTTTTTAACCCTTTGAGCGGTATGGCCCCACATATGGGATTCTTATTTCTGTACCCCTGGGAGTACGGTCCCATATATGGGATTTAGAACGTTCGGTGACGTCATGCAACTGCCAAATTCAAACTGTGTTTTCCCGCGTTGGCTGGCGCTGAGCCAGAGACGCGCGCTGCCCTGGTGAAAAAACCAGCATATGCTGGCAGGTATGTTTTGATGCTGGAATGCTGGTTAGGTAGGTTTTGATGCTGGTTTAAGCTGGTCCTTTGCTGGTTTATGCTGGTCATGTTGCGAAAATTCAAAGTTGTCCAAATTAAGTTCTTTGCAATGCATATTACTACAGTACAGTAGGACATTTACAAAATATCTTCATGGAAAATGATCTTTACTTAATATCCTAATGATTTGTGGCATAAAAGAAAAATCTATCATTTTGACCCATACAATGTATTTTTGGCTATTGCTACAAATATACCCCAGCGACTTAAGACTGGTTTTGTGGTCCAGGGTCACATATTTTAAACTCGCCAGTGAAAGGGTTGAACATTTTAGAATACACTCCAATGACTGTCATTATAAGCACTGACAGTGGTATTTGAGTTCATTATTTCTAATGAAATTTCCATGGATAAAGCTTGTAAACAGTGCAACATTAAACAGGTTTTACTGAATAATTCACATAATTGTTTCTTACAAACATATGACCTTCACATTTTGCTTTTAAATCTTCCAGAACTCTTGACCCATGGATTTCCATAAGACCTCAAACACTGACAGCGGAAATCAATGAGCAGTGTAAGTTTTAGGTGGATGATTACCACTGTAATTCTTGTGGGTGTAACTGTGCAATATTTAATAGGTTTTTACTAAATAATTCACACAAATGTTTCAACAAAAATATGACCTTCATATTTTACTTCAAAATCTTCCAGAACTCACACACCCTTAATTAGCCTGACTGCTCCAATTTTTGTCTGCTTATTGCTGTACCAGAGGCTTATAAGGTTAAATAAGGTAAATAAAACCCCAGTCTCGTCCTGAAGATCCCGAAAAAGTCCATTAGCACCTCAGTTCACTCAGAGATTCTGTCAATCTCAGCTGTCAATCATGACGTCACACTCTAAAACTAAAACCAAACTTATTTTAAAAAACAAACACTTGAACTTACATCAGCGTGATAAAAACTACATAAAATGAAACATCTTTGGAAAACAATCATTTGAAGTAAAATTTAATTATTTCGTTTGCCTTACGTCCCATTAGATTACATGGAGAGGGCGGGGTTTTTGACCTATACTGGGGCAATCGAAACGTTTCGGCTTCATTTTTCAAGACTTGTGCGGCACACTTCATCTAAACATACAAATACTTACGTATTTTCAGCACTTAAACATACAATACACCGAACATGCAACATAATTACAAAATGAAACAATTTTATTTGTGCGCTGTAATCCAAATCTTCAAAAAAATATAAATCGATACACGGGCTAAAAATATAAATCGCTTATAAAATGATAAAAAGGCATTAATACAAATATCTTAATGATATAAAAGATACATAAATGTTTTACTCTTTTAGCTAAAAATATGTAGCGATTTGTACATTTTAAACGTTGAAATACATCTAAACTGTACGTTTTAGCATCAATAAAAACATACAAAAATGTACATTTTGTGCCTCTATGTCACATATCCTGTCCAGTCTACCCGCCACAAGAGGTCACCTGTGCATCCTACTGCCGTTTCAAATTACCGGACTACATTTCCCATCATTCACTGCGCTAATGACACACACAGATATAACTAATCAAGCACTCTGTATAAGCCTTTTACTTTCTCTTCCTAGTTGCCGAGTATTGTATTGTGTTTAGCACTCTGTCTAAGTCTAGTTTAGCGTTGCTCCTGTATCTAGTCATTTGAGTCTTGTATCCTCGCCTTGTTATATCATCTTGCCTACCTTCTGCCTGCCCTGGACTTTTCGCCTGTCGTGGATTTAACCCTTTGCCTTGTCGTTTTGGACTCTGTTCGCCCTTCGAATGAACTCTAGCCTGTCTGTTTGGATTACCCGTTTTCCTCGTTCCTTGGATTACATTCGCCGCTGACCGACCCTCGCCTGCCTTACGGATTATTCTTGTGTCTTGCCCGTTTGCCATTTGCCATTGTCTGACCCTGCCTGTTAACGACTATGTCTCTGTCTCGTTACAATAAAGGTTTGCATTTGGATCTGCCCACTTCTCGTCTCCCTCACTCACACACTAAATGGTACGTATAAATATCTGCATATAAACGATGAGACCAAGCTGAGTAAATAGAGTTGAGTCACCATTATTTATTTAGCGCTTTTAACAATACAGATTGTCAAAGCAGCTTTTCAGTAGTAAATTGGTGCAATAATGCAAAACGACAACAGTAAACACTCAGTTTTCAGCTAGAATCTTTCATCATTGATTCAGTGATCCCATCATCCAGTTTAGTTCATCTGCAACGATATCATTGAGGATACCTCAGGTTGAAGCATACACCCGCCCCTGTCCAGAATGAAAACTTCGACCAATGAGGACCCTTTAGAGTGCGATTTTGATAGGCATTTACCCCGGAGCGCTAGGTGGTTGGGCTAGTTTTGAGTAGCAGTTGGGCTGGTTTTGTTATGTAGACCTGACAACCCTGCAAACACTTACAGTGGAAGTCTTTGGGCAGCTTTGGTCCTGGAGGGCCACTGTCCTGCAAAGTCTAACTCCAACCCTAATTAAACACACCTGAACCAGCTAATAAAGGTCTTCAAGATCACTAGAAAGCTACAGGAAGGTGTGTTTGCTAAACTCTGTTCTAGAGGGATGATTACCAATGAAATTCCTGTGTGAGAAGTTTGTTAACAATGCTATATTAGACAAGTTTGTACTGAATAATTCATGCATTTGCTTTAAAACAATATTATTATTTTCATTTTTATTCGAAAGCTTCCAGAACACTTGCCCCATTGACCTCTACTATCTCAAGATCTCACACTGACAATGGAAGTCAATGGGGCGAGTGTTCTAGTTTGTAAAAAGTACTACATTAAAACATGTTTTTACTGAGTAATTCATGTAATTGCTTTGAAAACAATATGACTGTCATATTTTGCTTTTAAACCTTTCAGAACACTTGCCCTATTGACTTCCATTATATTCCATTATTTTATAAAACGACACTGGTAGTCAATGGGGCAAGTGTTTTTAGGTGGCTGAACATTTAGTTATGCATTACCAATGTAATTCCTGTGGGTGAAGTTTAAAAATGGTGCTTTATCAATGATTTGACTTTGCATGTTAACCCCTGCTGGAAGAAGTTGCAATTATAAAACCTGCATGAAAAAAAAAAAAAAAAAAAAAAAAAAAAAAAAGTTCTGCCATTGACGATAATTCAATATGGCTCAGGTTACTGGCAAAACAAGTAGCTGTATTACTAAATACCCTTGAGTCTTGTAGCTGTATGCCCAACAAGTTGGAATTATTTTCATGCTAATCAACATTATGGCACAAATGTAGTTGATGGTGCTTAGCTTCTACCGAACTAGGCACGTTTCTATAATATAGACAAGTGTGAGTGGAAAAAAATTGAATTCCGTTGGTTTGGCTGAGCATTCTTACATGATATTTTTGCCAATCTTTTCAGAACCCCCTCAGCACCCATTCTTATTAACCCAGGGTTCCAGGAAGCATCAGAAGACTCCACAACTTCAGATAACTCCAATCCCTCCAGGAGCGAGAAGTCAAGCTTCATATTAACGGCTTAGCCTCAACACACTGTTCATTTTCATTTATTATTATTATTATTTGTACATCCAGTCTGACTGTGAATTTTAATGGGCAGGAGGAAGGCAGGAGCCGTGCCAACATTTTCCAGCCCAGTTCTGCCTGAGTGCACGGCCTGATTAAAATGCAGCTAGGCTCTTGCTCCGGCAGGCTGAAACAGACATTCTGATAAAAAACTGAGGGACCAAATATTCATGAAGGTGGGGCTTTGCACTGGGCTCAGGAAGTGCAAAAAAGCCATTTCATCAGCAGTGAGAACAGGCTAGTGCTGATGTTTTAGTGAGGAGATGCTAAAATCCTGTTATTTACATTTATTCATTTGGCTGATGCTAAAAGCTACTTACAGTGCAACTTATACATTTTTAATCAGTGTGAGCGCTTTGAAAATCAAACCCGTGACCTTGGCGTTGCTAGTGCTGTACTCTACCAGTTGATCTACAGGAACTGCATGTTGTGCATTTATTTACTTTCTTGTGGTATAATTAAAGTCAACATAAAAAGTCATTTCTGACGTAGTCTGCTTTTGAAATCTGATATATATCTGATAATTAACCAGAAGAAAAAACAAAGTGGGCACTGAATGGAGGCTGATGGGGTTTGCAATGTATTTTAAAACATTTGGCGAATCAGAATAAACCCCTAGCTGAAAATTTGGTCACACCAATTCTTACTCTTAAGTAAATATCAACTATGACTTTTGCCTTAATAAACTCCTAATTTGGTGCTTATTAATAGTCAGGTAGTTGTTGAGTTTAGGTATGGGGTAGGATTAAGGGATCTAAAATTTGGTTATGCAGAAAAAGGCATTCATATGTGCTTTATAAGTAGCAATAATGCATAAAGAATACTTTAATTAATACAATAGGCTACCCCATATTCGGGCTTGTTGCTCTACCACAAACAGTATAAAAGTGGACATTTTTAATTTTACTAAATTTAGTATTTGTAATATAACTTAAAAAAAAAAGTCATCACTAATATACGGAACCCTTATAAATATTTTTTTAATATTGCTAAAAAATATAGGGGGATGCAATACTTTTCCAATAGAACACAATATTTTGTGTGAGCAAATGCAAAGTTTCTTGCATAAAGCAATACTTTTGTGAGAAACCAATTTGTAAGCCATCGCAAAGTGTCTCTGGGCACGCAACACTTTTCTTATGACAAAATGCAATGTTTTTGTGAGCGAATGCAAAGTTTCTTGCATGAATGCAATTCTTTTGTGAAAAAACTATTTTCTTTTGCGAGAGAACGCAAAGTGTCTCAGGGAATGCAATACTTTTGCGACAGCACACAATATTTTTGCAAGCGAATCCAAAGGTCCTTGAATGAACGGTACTTTTGTAAGAAAACAATTTTTTGCAAGAGAACGCAAAGTGTCTCTGGGAACACAGTTTGTGACAAAGCTGTATTTTTGCAAGCAAATACAAAGTTTCTTGCATGTGAAACAATACTTTTGCGAGAAAACAATTTTTGCAAGAGAACACAAAGTGTCTCAGGGAACGCGATACTTCTGCAACAGAACGCAATATTTTGGTGAGCAAATGTGAAGTTTCTTGCATGAACAATACTTTAGCTAGAAAACAACTTTTGCGAGAGAACAGAAGGTGTCTCGAGGAGCACAATGGCTTTGCAACATATTTTTGGGAGCGGATGCAAAGTTTATTGCATGAACCCAATACTTACGCGAGAAAGCTGTTTTTTGTGAAAGAATACAAATTGTCTTGATTGCAATACTTTTAAGTCAGAACACAATATTTTTTGCGAGCAAATGCAACATTTCTTGCATGAACGCAATACTTTTGCGACAGAACGCAGTATTTTTGAGAGCAAATACAAAGGTTCTTGCATGAATACAATACTTTTGTGACAGAACACAAAGTGTCTTGAGAACACAGTACTTTTGAGACAGAATGCATTGTTTTTGCAAGTGAATGCAAGGTTTCTTGCATGAACGCAATACTTTTGTGAGATAATGCAAAGTGTCTCAGGGAACTTTTTTTTTGGTGGGAGAATGCAAATTGTCTCAGGGAATGCAGATCTTTTGCGACAGAATGCAATATTTTTGCAGCAACCGAATGCAAAGTTTCTTGCATGAATGCAATACTTTTGTGAGAAAGCTATTTATTGAGAGAGAATACAACGTGTCTTGCAGATCGCATTACTTTTATGTCAGAACACAATATTTTTGTGAGAGAATGCAAAGTGTCTTGGAACGCAATACTTTTGCAACAAAACACAAAGTGTCTTGAGAACACAGTACTCAAGAGTCAGAATGCATTATTTTTGCAAGTGAATACAAGGATTCTTGCATGAACGCAATGCTTTTGTGAGATAATGCAAAGTGTCTCAGGGAACACAATATTTGTGCGAGCGAATGCAAAGTTTCTCGCATGAACACAATACTTTTTTCACAAGACAACAACTTTTGCACAGAAAACACAAAGTGTCTCGGGGAACACAATACTTTTATTTCTTAAAGTTTCTTGCATGAATGCAATACTTTTGCAAGATTTTTTTTTTTTCAGGAGAACGCAAAGTGTCTTGGGGAGCATAATACATTTGAGACAGAATGCTTTATTTTTGCAAGTGAATGCTAAGTTTCTTGCATGAATGCAATACTTTTGTGAGAAAACAATTTTTTTTTGGCGGGAAAATGCAAATTGTCTCTGGGAATGCAAACCTTTTGCGACAGAATGCAATATTTTTGAGAGCGAATACAAAGGTTCTTGCATGAAAGCAATACTTTTGCGAGAAAACCATTTTTTTGCGCGAGAACGCAAAATGTCTTGGGGAACACAATACTTTTATGACAGAACACAATATTTTGCAAGTGAATGTAAAGTTTCTTGCGTAAATGCAATACTTTTGCAAGATTTTTTTTTGCAGGAGAACGCAAAGTGTCTTGGGGAACGTAATACATTTGAGACAGAATGCATTATTTTTGCAAGTGAATGCTAAGTTTCTTGCGTGAATGCAATGCTTTTGTAAGAAAACGATTATTTTTTTTTGGCGGGAGAATGCAAATTGTGTCAGGGAATGCAGAACTTTTGCGACAGAATGCAATATTTCTGCAAGTGAATGCAAAGTTTCTTGCACGAAAGCAATACTTTTGCGAGAACCATTTTTATGAGAGAACGCAAAGTGTCTCGGGGAAAGCGATATGTTTGCAAAAAAATGCTATATTTTTGTGAGTGAATGCAAAGCAATGCAAAAAAAAAAAAAAAAAAAAATGCTACATTATTTAAATTGTGAAATACATTCATAAAATAGAAAATATAATTGTACGTCATGTGGACATGAAGTGTCATGAAAATGTTACAAAGTGCACCAAAGTTTCTCAATTGTCATAAAAATAGGCTTTTGATTTTAGGTTAAAATATGAGATTGAAAAGTTGCTTACTGCTGTGGCACATCATAACATTCACAGATCCATGATATTCTGTCAGCAAGACTCTACGAGATAAGTCACTCTGCAAATACATAAGAACAGATAAAACATGATAAGGAAAAAAAAAAGTATTTTCAAGTTTACAACTTGAACAAAGCTATGAAGAGGTGCAAATGCTTCCTCTTTCGCTCTTCTCCGGTATGATCTCACTGCTGGATGATGTACGGCCCTCGCTCCGCCGCTCCTGGAAGTTCATCTTCAACTGCTCTGCCAGTCTGAATTCTGAAATTGTGAAGAAGTAATAAACAAGATTGACTGCAGGACTACATATTGATCCGACTCCAATGTGCTCCGATGATTTGTAATATTGCCACTACCTGTGCGGCAGAAGCGCTCGCTTCAGTGGCAAGGCAAATTATGATATGCTGCGAATCAATTTTTCTCAAATTAAGCTTCCAGTTGTATGGTGGTCCAAATGGGGTGAGAGTGTGTCAGGGGGAAAAAGAAGATCTATTAAAGTCTTTGTACCAGTCTGTGAATGGAACCGCAGTGAGGTGTTTTTTAACACGTTGAAAAAATTAGATTTGTGCAGTGACACGCAACGTTCGTTTGGATACTGGAGCAGATTCTGGTTTGTTTTAACAGGGAATGAGGAGTTCTACTTGTAATTCAGAGATAACAATGCGTGCCTCATTTAGCATAATCGCTGTGGAGCAGCCATGTCGTCTGCGGCGCGGGAGGCAGGCACCATGCTTGGCCAGACACTGGGTTCAGAGAAATGAGATGAGAAAGAAGAAATGGTGGGGGGGTGCGAGTGAATCTCTTCTAAAAGATGTCCTGCTAACGTTAACCGTTGCTCAGTGAGGGATTGAGATTAAATCCGTAGAGAATACTCACTGACGTTCGTGCTATTGTTTTCCCACACGGAAAGTGATATCACTTCCCGAGGGATGATGTCATGAAAGACCTGGCTTGTGTTAACACGCATACATTTATAAATAGGCTGTCCCGTATTGATGAAGTGCCAGTAATCAGCTTGTTTTTATCAAAATTCTTTTCATATTATACAAATACATAAAGTGGACAATTTGGACTAAATTTGTTATAATACAGTCCTGACTACAAACAAGAAAAATAAATAAATAATAATAATAAAATAAATAAATAAATACAAATCAATCAATCAATTAATCAATCAACCAATACATAAAATATAACAAAATGTAAAAAAATAAAAAATAAAAAAAAAAATAAGAATTTGTCTCAGTAATTAATTTTACTAGAACAACATTTAAAGACAGAATGAATGAAACATTATTTCTAAGAAAACATGTAAGGAAAGCACAAAATGAAGAAACATCTGTAATATGTGTTAAAGGGGTCATCGGATGCTAAGTTCACTTTTTCATGTTGTTTGAACATTAATGTGTGTTGGCAGTGTATGTACAAATCTACCCTATAATGATAAAAATCCATGCAGTGGTTTTTAATTAATCTGTAAAAATAATATCCCCTTTTTCAAATCGAGCCGTTCTCAGATGCCTGTCGTTGTGGTGTCACACCAACAGAGGCCGCTCACACGATAGTTGATTAACATGAGCGTCTTACCACAGATCAGTTGTAACAGTCCAACCTCCATGTTTTGATGCCGGAGCAGGGATGTAAGTTAGACAAGAATATCTCAGATTGAGCAACTGAGGTGTTGTGTTGCTGGATGTAATAATGAACATAGTGGTCGTCATTTACTCCCAACATCTGAGCCGCTGAAGATGGTCTAAATGTGGATTACGTTTGTTTGTGAAGGGAATGCACCTCCCGATCTACATATATCCGTCTATGTTCACGCAATCCATTTGTGATCCATAAGGTTTTTTTTTTTTTTTTTTTTTATGAATCTTTGCAGTCGCCTTTCCTAATAATGTGTTAGTTAGCAAGTTTAGCGGCTAAACGCGGCTAAAGTAAACAGGCTCGTCACTCCACAGAGAGAAGAGAGGGGTGGGGCGAGCAGAGCTCATTTGCATTTAAAGCAACCTCAACCAGAACAGGATGATTTTTGCAGAGCTCATTTTGACATGGTAAAAGGGTGTTGTTTTACACAACCATTGAGAATTTTTAACCAAAGTATATTATAGACTTTTCATTAAGACCCTAAAGAATCATATCAACTTGTGGAAAATGGGCATCTGATGACCCCTTTAATAATTTATTTATAAATAAATAAATAGGGTGGAAATTGACAAGGAAAAAATAATTAAAGAGGTAAAGGTGATTACAATGAACTTAATCAAGACATAGGTGATACCAGGTTAACTAATGCTGATAAACGAGGACAGGAAACAGGAACGACCAAATATGGGCACAAGAGGGAGAAACCAACATAAACAGTCCACAGGGGTGTGACACTAGGAAAACATTTAAAGACAGAATGAATGAATGAATGAATGAATGAATGAATGAATGAATGAATGAACAAATTAATGAATGAACGAATGAATGAATGAATGAACGAACGAATGAATGAATGAATGAATGAATGAATGAAACATTATTTCTAAGAAAACATAAGGAAAGCACAAAATGAAGAAACATCTGTAACATCTAAATAAATAAATAAATAAATGGAATATGACGAAGACATAAGAATTTAAGACGTAAAACACTATTACCAAGAAAACATGATGAAACTGTAATATGTCTTAATAATTTATTCTCAAATCAATCTCAAATAAATAAGTAAATAAATAAAGAATAAGAACTAAACAGGCAAAATACTATTACAAACAAAACATTAAAAAGCAGTGAAGAAACAAACAAACAAACAGTCAATTAATAAATTAATTAAAAAAATGAAACAAGTAAAAAATGTGAATAATGTTAAAAATACTAATCAATTAAAACTTAAAAATTATTCACAAAAAAGCAAAAGAGGGACACAATGAAACTTTAGTAATAGTACATCTGTAATATTTGTTAATTTGTTTCTTATATATATATATATATATATATATATGTATATATATATATATTAGATAGATAGATAGATATTATATTCAAGTAAATATTTCTAAAAGTATACACATTTGACACAAGATTAATTTATTTATTTAAATTAAAAATTATATGTACTTGCATATGGGAACATGAAATGTACTGCATAATAAGAACGACAGCCATTTTGGTGAATTTCTGGATTTCGCCATGAGAAACATGTAGGCAAAACAGATGAGAGGGGCAACCGGGGTGTAGACAAAGAGGGCAGTATTTGGTTGAATGTAATCAAATGCAGCACTAAGAGGATAGGACATGCCAGAGTGGAGGACACTTCTTAAGATCCATGGAAGAAAGAACAAAAGGAAATTCCTATTCGAGGCGATGCCAGAGTGTGGGATTGCTGGAAAGCCCGTCAGGACCTTGAACTCCTCTTGAGGAGAAATCAAAAGCAGAAAATCCTCTGGCTGTGACAAAGCATCCAAAGACAATGTAGGGGTTTGGAAGTCAGGGGAAGATATAAGATAAAAGCATAAAAGATCAGTGCTCTTGCTGAACTTCCACTCACACATTCAAGGAACAGTTCACTCAAAAATGAAAAATCTGTCACTTGCACACACTCATCTCATTTCAAACTCATATGACTTTCTTTCCATGAATTTACATTGAATGAAGACCAGTCTTGTGAACTGGATCAAACTGATTCATTGGAAAGATCCGATTCAAAAGAATGATTAAGATACTATCACACTTACTGTTCTTTGGCAAATTTTCGCAGGCAAAATCAAGTAATTTCAGGCTCAAGTTAATTGACGGGCTCAAGCGATTTTGCGATGTTGACCAACAGAAAGCTGCTTGGAAGTGATATCTTTGTGAGATTTTGCTTCATACGTCGCACAATTATTGACAGTAGACAATGGCCATTTCATGTCTGCAACATTTTTCTGAAAGCTTCGCTAATGTGACTGCAGCTTCATGCAAACTGCTGTATGACTTTAGAAAACTAGCAATATAGCACACAAGTCTCATAATCTGCTTTTATGGTGGTTTGTGTCCTTGTTGAAGCTGGAAAACTCCAGTACCCATTTATCGTAAATGTACTGTATCGTAAACAACACAGTGCTTTCTTCAACATATTTCCTCGTGCTCTTAAGAAAGCATGTTGTACATGTGGAATGTAATTGTGAGTAAATGATAACATCTTCAGCCAGCATCACCAGCATCTTCATCTCCAAGATCGCCTGAGAATAGCCACCCAGACAGCTGCTGCAACAATCGGGTTGCATAACCAAAGAATTTCTGAATAAACGATCAGAAACCGTCTCAGGGAAGCTCATCTGCATGCTCGTCGTCCTCGACCTGACTGCAGTTCGACGTCGTAACCAACTCGAGTGGGCAAAGGCTCACATTCGATGGCGTCTGGCGTTTTGGATAGGTGTTCTCTTCATGAATGAATCCCGGTTTTCACTGTACAGGGCAGATGACAGCGTGTATGGCATCGTGTAGGTGAGCGGTTTGCTGATGTCAACATTGTGGATTGAGTGGTCCACGGTGGTGGTGGGGTTATGGTATTGGGAGGCATATCTTATGGACAACAAACACAGGTGCATTTTATTGATGGCATTTTGAATGCACAGAGATACCGTGACAAGATCCTGTGGCCCATTGTTGTGCCATTCATCCACGACCATCACCTCATGTTGCAGCATGATAATGCACGGCCCCATGTTGCAAGGATCTGTACACAATTCCTGGAAGCTGAAAACATCCCAGTTCTTGCATGGCCAGCATACTCACCGGACTGTCTAATCAGCATCTTGATATGCCACACCTGTGAGGTGGATGGATTATCTCGGCAAAGGAGAAGTGCTCACAAACACAGATTTAGACAGATTTGTGAACAATATTTGAGAGAAATAGGCCTTTTGTGTACATAGAAAAAGTCTTAGTTCTTTGAGTTCAGCTCATGAAAAATGGGGGCAAAAACAAAAGTGTTGCGTTGGTCAGTATATATATATATATATATATTAGGGCCGGGACTCGATTAAAAAAAATAATTTAATTAATTAGAGGCTTCGTAATTAATTAATCGAAATTAATTGCATTTTAATCGCAACTAAATATTTGACCTGAGAACAGTGAGAAGTACGTTTTTTCATATGGATTTTTAGTATACCATTGAATAATGACTGAATACATAAGCTTAAGCAACTAAATATTGTTTTTTTTGTTCAACCAAGTCCAACAGACCAGTGCAATATTGCCATTAAGTGTAGCAATAGGATATTTAGAAATATAGTAGCCTACATTTCAGAAAATCAGGTACCCTATAGGTAGGTAGACCTTCTGTAAACTGTTTAAGTAAAACACAATACTTTCAAGTACATTCAGAACATTGGAAACCCTGACTATTACTGTAGACAACATCTCTGTTGCTTCAGAGGCCATAACAGACTTTGTTGATTTACCAACAGCTGTTTAAAAAAATAAAATTAATTTCAGTCCAACTCTCAATAACCTTGGCCAAAACAATAAAGAGTTCAACATAAAGTGCCAGTTGCACCAACAACATAATACATAAAGTTTCAGTTGCACCAACAACATAAAGAGCCAACCAAAGCGGTCTCATCAGCTTCTTAGTCCATGTTCACTGTGGTTTGTTTTTGTCTGAACGCTAGTTGGTGCTCCAGTATAATCGGTCCGCCGAAACTCATCCAGTGAGAAACGTTCCGCGGTGCAAAAATAAGTGCGAATAAAATGCGTTAAAAAATTTAACGCGTTATTTTTGTGTAATGAATTAATCTAAATTAATGCGTTAAAGTCCCGGCCCTAATAAATAAATATATATATATATATATATATATATATATATATTGTAAGAAGTGTATAGGGTCGCTAGAGAGTTTTGTGCGCAAAAATATGTAAATATCTGATCAGTAAGTACATGCAATTCACCTTTATTCCTCAAGGTTGATAGTTTGATGCTGTTTGATAGGCAATGATGACGTGATATTTCACTCGTAATTATTGCAGGCATAAAAAGAATATCATCAACAATAACTGATTTGGTTTGAATGGCTTTACTGCAGAGCAATGACTGTATGCAATAAAATATAAATGTTACTGTTATTTGATGGTGGATGTGGTGAATAAGCTGCCAGCGATTAAACTATTGATTTTGAAGTGGGTGAAAATGATAGTTTTGCGAATATGGTTGAGATCACGAATATGAGCCAGATGCTGAACGTACTGTGGAGGTGCGCTCTGAGGATGACGGCGATGGTACAATCATCTACTCAAATTGAACCCTTCTAAGTTTCAAAAGGTAACTAAATAGCTTTATTTTATTCTTCTGTAATTGTTCTTAAAATATCAAGAGTTTTTTACTATTGCAGAAGTTAGAGATCCATCCGTGCTGTATATATAGGTTCGGGTCGCTAAAGACCCAAATATGTAATAATGATTGGCAAAACAGTCAAGCATTTAAGGGTTAAGGAAGCTTACAACCATCTGTGTACATGTACTCACCAAAACACTGGAAAGTGTTTCAAGGTGTCAAAACTTACTGGAGAAAATAGCAAGGTAAAGTAGTGTACTTGCCATGAAATGACTTTCTAATGCACCTTCCCCCATCCACAATGATGTGTTGTAATGAATAGTGACTCAGGTGTCTATAAATGCTCTTTTTCTGAGTGTCAAAGCCCTCAACATCCAGGTAATGTTCAGCATTCTCCACTTTCTGATTAAACCCCTGTTGCCTGTGTTTCTCTGCCCTGCAATTTTAAAGCTTAACCTGCTTATCTGAAACCCTGAGACTCCATCAGGCTCCTGCTACCTGCGGACAAGCGTGAAAATAACCCAGAGACGCTACTTTAAATATAAATGGATTTACTAATTGATGTCTTTTAGGGTGGAACCGCCTATGAATCCTTTGAAATGAAAATCTGCTGAATCCTCGGCCCTTAAAGCATTGCACATTTTCAAGTGTTCTTGCCAGTGACGCACACTTTGATAGATTCATACATTTGTGTGTTACTGATTAGCATTGACTAAATCATTTTAGTTGAAGTGGAGTGCAGCTCAAGTTATGTACAGTCTTGCCTTATAACCACTTCCCCAATCTACAGTACTGTTTCGCTGTAGTACAATTTGTAGTAAAAGGTCCCTCTAGCTGC
Source organism: Labeo rohita (assembly GCF_022985175.1). Lineage (NCBI taxonomy): Eukaryota > Metazoa > Chordata > Actinopteri > Cypriniformes > Cyprinidae > Labeo > Labeo rohita. The sequence goes on from NC_066890.1 coordinate 11,547,422, forward strand.
CTTTTTAAATTATATATTTTATTTAATTATTTGTTGATAATAGCAAATAATTTTTTACTTTTTGCAACTTATAATTTCAAAGGGTGAAAATCACACTATAAAAATATGGAGTTATTTCTTTCTGACTTCTGACTCAACATTGTAGTCCAATATGGTTGGGTTGACTCAATAATAATAATGTTTTTGTCTTAACTAGCTGTTTTTGATGTTTATGCAATTCTGAGTTTGCCTCAAAAACTCGCAAATCTGAAAGAAAAAAAGGTTAAAAACTGCAAGTTATATACTCTTTTTTTTTTCTTTTCTGCAGTCTAGGATTACATCCATTATTTATCCAATGTATTTATTTATTCATACTTACATACATACATGTAACTTTTTATTTCACAATTCTGACTTTTTTTCTTACAATTCCAAGTTCATTTCTCACAATTTGAACTTTTTATTTTACAATTTGGACTTCAATTCTCAAATTTTATTTATTTATTTATTATTTTTATTGCAGAAACAAAAACGGGAACAAAAAGTGAATTGTGAGATAAAAAGTTGCAATTACCTTACTTATGTATGTATGTATGTATTTATGTATGTATGTATTTATTTATTTATTTATTTATTTAAATATAGTGGAAACAAGCTTCCATAGTTACCACATGAAGTATATTTTTTATACGTATAAATATATTTGGGGAAATTTAAAATTACAAATTAGAATGTTATTGCAAATTATTTAATATTATTGCATTTATACTTGCTATAATAATAATAATAATAATACTTATTATTATTGTTATTATTACATTAAATTATAAAAAAAAATAATATTATTTTGTAATAGTTTTGCAATCAAGTGTTTTTTTTAGCATCAAATAAATTGTATTATTGTTAATAATAATAATAATAATAATAATAATAATAATAATATTATTATTATTATTATTATTATTTTACAAAATATAGCATTTTTCGCCTTGCAATTTTATTTATTTATTTATTTATTTATTTATTTATTTATTAAGGGAAAATGTGTATTAACAATATTTTGTGCCAAAATCTGGGGCACACAACGAAAAAATAAAATGCTATTAAATTAATAAATATTTTACACACAATGAACTTGAACATAAATTTGAAATTTATTTTGTTGGATATGAATAGTGCTTCTACTGCCAGTATTTGAGAGTAACTAGTAACATGCTGTGGAATTATGTAATTTAATTTTACCAAAATAAATAAATAAAAAAAAAACAAAATAAATATGACAAAATAAATACAACTGTAATCTGTTACAGTAATCTAATAATGCAACTGTAATCTGTGCAGTTACATTACAGTTACTCATTAGCGGGTTACATCTGAATATTTTCTGTAGAAAGCCAGGATATAAATAAAATGTTGCTTTGCCTGTTTTTGATGTGCATGACATCTCCTGCCATTCAAATGCCGTTTAGTGAAGTGATGTTTAGTTCAGTCTACCAAAAAAAAAAAAAAAAAAAAACATTAATAAAGTAATTGAAATAGTAACACTACTGCCATTTTAAATAGTGTAACTTGTAACTTTCCAAAAGTAACCTTCTCAACACTGTCTATTGCTAAGGCAGTGGATCACCAATTTGTAGTTTGTTTTTGGGGTGATGTGAAGCGTTATCCTGACGTCTGTCAGCAGTGCAGCTCTTCTGGCCCTGTTTCACTGCACTCTTATCTCTAATAGTGAGGTCATGCTGTTGTGCTTCTTCCAGCTTATCTCTGTCTCTCTGCCTTTGCTCATGAAACTGACCAGCCAGCACGAGAGACACACATCACTGCCCGTACATCTCCATTAAAGATATCCCACACGCACAAGGAGCCATGCTTGATTCCCAGCTCTGTTGAATTGTAGCCGTGTTACACATGACACTGTAGCTCATCTTGATTGCTTCCAACGGTCAGGAGAACTGGACCCACTGTTATCTCTGATTAGCATTCTGTCTAACCAAACATAAGTGCATTTGAATATTACATAAAATAGTGTGTGGTTTTGTGTTAAATTAGTTGCATTAAAAGAGAAAATGCATGTTATTAATGTGTAATTACATTGTAATAATCATGTTATTGCATAATCTGTTGAATACAGTTACTGTAATGTAAAGTATTACTGGCAACTGTTTTAAAGGACACTTTGCCCTTGTTTAAATGCATGTGGCATATAGACTCCATATGTATCAGATAACGTCACTGCGGCGGCAAGATTATCTGTTCAATCAAACGAGCTCGAAAGCAGGCTTTGTTCCACAGCTGATTGTACAATGTTTAGCCAACATAAATACAAAAGGATAAACTCTGTAAATATCCCTGATATCAGTGTCATATACTGTTTCCAATGCAATATCCCATAAGCCCTGGTGTGAAATGGCTTCACAAGAATGTAGATTCTGTCGTGATAACAGTTGAATCTCTTAAAGGTGTAGCTCAGCCAAAATAAACCATCGTTAATAGTAAGTATTGTGTTCTTATTAACTCTTTATGTTCTTATTAAAACTTTATTTTCCCATGAAACGTAAAAAATGTTTCTGAGGTATCTTTACAACATCTTAAACATTTAATATATAAAAAGAATATGGAACAACATGATGGTAATTACACATATGTCCGCATTTTATATATTTATCTTTTTTATATACTATTCCTTTTCTTATTCTTATTCTTTTACATTATGTATTTTACAGTTTTACAATTTATTTTTATTATTTTTCTTATTGTTATTTAATAATTTATTATTATGAATAATACTACTACTGTACTCATAATAACAATAATAATAAAAAATATATATATATATATATATATATATATATATATATATATATATAGTTATTTAGAATAATAATAAATATACAAATGTTAAATAAGAAGTTAAAAACTATTAATACTCAAATTATCATCACTGATAATAATATATAATAATATAATATAATAATAAATAAGGGAATTGTTTATATTAATAATAATAATAATACTAATAATAATAATAATAATAATAATAATAATAATAATAATAATAATAATAATAAATATTTTCTTTTTTTACAATGCATTTTATTGTTATTTTTCTTAGTGTTATTTAATAATTTATTGTTACTCCTCCTCCTCCTCCTCCTCCTACTAATTATTATTATTATTATTATTAATATATATTTCTAATTTAACAATTTATTTTTTTATTTTTCTTATTGTTATATACTATTTTTTTAATACTACTACTACTCATAATAATAATAATAATACAAAATTTTGTTTGCTATTTATAATAATAATAAATATAAAAATGTTAAATAAGAAGTTAAAAACTATTAATACTCAAGTGATCATCATTAATAACAAAATCATAATAAATAGCAAAAATGCAAATTGGTTTTACTTCATTATTATTATTATTATTATTATTATTTTATTATTTTATTTTTTTTCCTGATATATATTTATGTATGTAAGGTATTTTATTATTGCTATTTTTATTTTCTTTATTTTTCTTTATTTTTCTTATTGCTATTTAATAATGTATTGTTACTACTACTACTAGTAATTATTATTATTATTATTATTATTATTATTATTATTATTATTTGTAACTTCTAATATAACAACCGTATGTATTAGTAGTCATAGTAGTAGTAATAATAAAATTAGGTCTAATTTAACAACCATATTTAATAATAATAATAATAATAATAATAATAATAATAATAATAATAATAATAATAATAATAATAATAATAATAATAAATCTTAGTTCATGTAATTTTAATAATTTACTAATGCTTTATTAAAATCACTAATTGTGTTTGTTTACATTAGTTAATGCCCTGTGAACTAATGTGAACAAACAATGAACAACTGTAATTTTATTAATTAACATGAACAAAGATTAACACTGTAATAAATGTATTGCTCATTTTTTGTTCATGTTAGTTAATGCATTAATGTTAACAAATGTAAAGTGTTACCATTATATGTGTTGATGATATGAGTATTAATAGTTTTTAACTTCTAATTTACCAACCCTACTACTCCTCCTCCTACTCCTACTACTAATTAATTAGTTAGCAAAGAAGATAATAGTGAGGAAAGTGAGCACACGCCGCATCACTCTGAGGAAAACAGATTTTCAGAGCAAGAATTCATAGCAGAAGTCCATGTCAAGATCACGCTAAATATGCTCACCTCTCGTATAAACATTTATAGCACTGGTCCAGACGGTGATTAACATTTTTATAGGACACTGACTGATGTATCAAGTGATCTCAAATCTAAAACCCGGCTCGCTGGGTCTTCCTGTTCCCAATGCATCTGGCCCAGTCTGGCCCAGTCATGTAGCCCATCTGCCAGCAGTCATTCACAGCGCTTCGGGGAGCTGCTCCACACAGACACTTCATAGTCTCTGTCTGCTCTTTCCTCTTCCTCTATTAGCAGTGACATGGCATTACTCTTGCATCATTCACACGGCCCCTTCATGAATTCCATGGCTTCCCGGTCTTGTTGCCTTCACAAATGTAGACGTGCTTCTCCTGTAGGTGAGCACGAATAATTTAGGGGTTCAGGGTTCTTCTTCTGTACATGACACAATGAGTGCAGGAGATCCAGTCTGGATGTCATTTCCAAACACCTCCCTGTCTTCCGTATATGGCATCATTCCCTCTTTTGCTGAATAAATTAAGAGCTTTTTTGTTATCTCTTGCACACAGCAAGTTCAGGAAGGGGGTATGCTGTTAGACTGAAATAATTCACTCACCAATCCCACAGGACAGGAAGAAGAACTTTATTGTATTGAATGTGAAGTTGTAGTGTGTGTGTGTAATAATGACATTATATTCAAGTTTGCCATAAATGATTGTAAGTACTGATTGTAAGTTTTTTTTTTTTTCACATATAGAACAAAAGTATGCAATGCATTTCATTTAGTAATTTCTTTTTTGAGAAATGACTAAATAAGTCTAAATGACTAAAGAGAAATGACCAAATGAAAACTGAAATTATTATTATTATTTTTTATGTTGGCTAATTGGTGGTGAATTCATACAGTCTCATGCATATGTTTTCATATGATCTACTATGAATTCATCAATTCGTCAAAACAGAAGAAAATAAATAGAGAAAATAAATAATAATAATAATAATTTTAAAAGTTATGTTTCCTATGTGCAATTCATAACTATTTCACGAAACTAAATTTTGGTGAATTGGTGGGAAATTTGTACAGTCATTCATGCGTTTTTATACAATCTTCTAAGAAATCATATACATTTGCCAAAACGTAAAACTTGTAAACATAAAAAGTTATGTTTTCTCATAAGATCAAGTTGAGTTGGCAATTCATAACCATTTTAAGTTTTGTCGAATTGATGGCAGATTCGTACAATCTCATTTTATGTTTTCGTACGATCTGCTACAAATTCATACAAATTTGCCAAAATTTGGAACTTGTAAACATAAAAAGTTACGTTTTCTCATGAGATCAAATTGTGTTGGCAATTCATAACTATTTTAAGTTTTCTTGAATTGGTGCAAGTTCGTATTATCTCATTTTATGTTTTCTTATGATCTGCCACAAATTCATACAAATTTGCCAAAATGTAAAACTTGTAAACATAAAAAGTTACGTTTTATCATAAGATCAAGTTGAGTTGGCAATTCATAAACATTTAGGTATTTTCGAAATGGTGCCAAATTAGTACAATGTCATTTTATGTTTTTATACAATTTGCTACATAGTCATATGTATTTGCCAAAATGTAAGTTTTCCCATTAGATCAAATTATGTTGGCAATTCGTAATCATTTTAAGTTCTGTCAAATTGGTGGCAAATTTATACAGTCTCATTTTATGTTGCTGGATGATCTGCTATGAATTCATACAAATCTGCCAAAACGTAAAACTTGTGAATATAAAAAGTCACGTTTTCTCATGAGATCAAGTTTTCTTGAATTAGTAGCAAGTTTGTGCAGTCTCATTTTATGTTTTCGTATGATCTGCTACAAATTCATACAAATTTGCCAAAACTTAAAACTTGTAAACATAAAAAGTTACGTATTCTCATGAGGTCAAGTTGTGTTGGCAATTTGTAACCATTTTAAGCTTTGTCGAATTGGTGGCAAATTTATACAGTCTCATGATATGTTGCCGTATTATCTGCTATGAATTCATAGAAATTCGCCAAAACGTAAAACTTGTAAACATAAAAAGTTACGTTTTCTCATGAGATCAAGTTTTGTTGGCAATTCGTAACATTTTAAGTTTTCTTGAATTGGTGGCAAGTTCGTATAATCTCTTTTTTTGTTTTTGTACAATCTGCCACAAATTCATACAAATTTGCCAAAATGTAAAACTTGTAAACATAAAAAGTTACGTTTTATCATGAGATCAAGTTGAGTTTGGTCAATTTGTAATGATTTTAAGTTTTGTCGAATTGGTGGCAAATTCGTACAATTTCATTTTATGTCTTCATACAATCTGCTATGCTAAGTTCACCAAAACGTAAAACTTGTAAACATAAAAAGTTGAGATCAAGTTGTGTTGGCAATTCGTAAACATTTTAAGTTTTGTTGAATTGGTGGCAAATTCATATTATCTCATTTTATAATTCCATATGATCTGCTACAAATTCATACGTATTTGCCAAAACGTAACAATCCATAACTATTTTAAGTTTTGGTGAATTGGTGGCAAATTCGTACAATCTCATTTTATGTTTTCATACAGTCTGCTACAAATTCATAAAAAATCACCAAAAATGTAAAACTTGTAATCATAAAATGTTACATTTTTTTCATAAGATCAAGCTGAGTTGGGAATCTGTAAACATTTTAACTTTTTGGTGCAAATTCACGCTATCTCATTTTATAATTTAGAAGAACTTGTCAACATAAAAAGTTCTGGTTGGTCATAATATCAAGTTGAGTTGGCAATTCGTAACCTGCTACGAATTTGCCAAAACTGAAAAATTATAAACATAAAAAGTTATGTTTTCTCATGAGACTTTTTGAAATTTATGTTGCTTTTAATTTGCCAAATTAAATAAGCTTTGACTCGATTTGACTTAAACAATGGGTCAACAATGGGCCACAGTTGTACTATTGAAGATCCATATAACTTGCACGTTATATTCAAAATCTGAATTAATTATTTTCCAAATATTCCCGAATATTCCCATTATATTCTAAATCTAAATTCAAAATGTAAGTTCTAAACTATAATCAAAATGGGAATTTCTGCGTTTTGATATCACTGACACCAAACCACAATCACTCTTGAATGTTAGTATGTATAGTACATTAATGTACTTTTACTTGTAAGCAAATGTAAAGTAATGCATCAAATTCCTTCAATGGTAAAGAAAGAGGATTTGGGGAGTTTTGGTACAGGGGAAGATTAAACATTCTTCAGTACGTCTCATTTTGTGTTCCTTGGAAGACAGAAAGTCTTGCAGGTTTGGAACGACAGGATAACTCACCCTATAGACTTATTTTTCAATCTCTGATGAAGACCTGTATAATGCTTTATTTCATTGTTACACTATAAAACAATACCAGTGCAATAAAAATATCATGTGGGTGTCCTTACTAAGACTTCATAACATCCAGCTAGAGCTAATCCTTTTAGGGAGCGTTCACCTGCTTTGGTCTTTATCTCTTCTGTTTGCATTCAACGGCTCTTGGCCTCCACAGAAATTGGATGAACTTTGCTGTGACATCAGATATATATGTTTCTGCTCCTGACAAATCCATCTGACTAATAGTCCTCGCCTGTGGGGCAGTTTATATGCTGTATGGAAAGCACCTTGTCAATGCATCAGTGTATTACTTAATGTCACCTGACCTCATTCTCTGGAGATGGGGGATGTCATTGGTTGTACAGTGTTGGGAATTTACATTTTCAAATCAATAAGCAATATACAATGGTCAAATGAATTATGTTGAGTGTTATCACTGCACAATGTCCAACTTTCAGATTTTTATCACTGAATATGTAAGACTGAAATAATTTTTTAAATATGCAAAATAGTGGCAAATTCGTACCGTCTCATTCCTGTTTTTATACCACCAGCTACAAATTCATGTGAATTCATCAAAAAAATAATTTAAAAAGTTACATTTCCTCATGAGATCGAGTTGTGTTTGCAATTTATAACTCTTTCACAAAACTACGTTTTGGCGAATTGGTGGCAAATTCGTACAATATCATTTCATATGATTTGCTATGAATTCATGACTATTCGTAACTATTATAAACTTCAGTGAATTGGTGGCAACAATTTTGCTAACAAATTTGCCAACAAAAAATAAGCACAAAATGTTTTTGTTTGTTTGTTTGTTTTCAAGAGAGTTGTGCTGGCAAAGAGTAATTCTTAAATTCTGGCGAATTGGTGGTGAATTCATACAGTATCATACGTTTTCATGCAATCTGCTATAAATTCATACAAAAAAATACAAAAATTTTAAATGTAAAAAGTTACTTTTTCTCACAATCTGATATGAATTCATAACTATTTGTAACAATTTTAAGCTTTGGTGAATTGGTGGCAAATTCGTACAATCCTTTTTTTGTTTTCTTTTTCTACAATCTCCTACGAATTCATAACAATTTGCCAAAACGTAAAACATATTAACATAAAATGCTACATTTTCTCATGAGATCAAGTTGTGTTGCCAATTCGTAACTACTTAAATTTTTGGTTAACTGGTGGCAAATTCTTACAGTCTCATTCATACGTTTTCATATGATATACTACAAATTCATATATAATTGCCAAAATTTAATTTGTAACAATTTTAAGTTTTGGTAAATTTGTGGCAAATTTGTAGAATCTCATTTTTTTTTTTTTTTTTTGTAGGATATGCTATGAATTTGTACAAATTCACCATAATGTAAAACTTGTAAACATAAAAAGTTACATATTTTCATGAGATGATATTTTGTTGGCAATTTGTAAACAGTTCAAGTTTTGGCGAATTGGTGGTAAATTCATACAGTCTCATTCATACGTTTTCATATGCTATACAAATTCATATATATACAGTATATGCCAAAATGTAACTATTTGTAGCAATTTTAAGTTTTGATAAATGTGTGGCAAATTTGTAGAATCTCATTCTATGTTTTTTTTTTTTTTTTTGTAGGATCTGCTATGAATTCATACAAATTCGCCAAAATGTAAAACTTGTAAACATAAAAAGTTACATATTTTTCATGACATTAAGTTTTGTTGGCAATTTGTAAACAATTTAAGTTTTGCCGAATTGGTGGTAAATTAATCTGCTACGAATTTATAAAAAATTGCCAAAACGTAAAACTTTTTAACATAAAATGATACATTTTCTCATGAGATCAAGTTGTGTTGCCAATTCGTAATTATTTAAATTTTTGGTTAACTGGTGGCAAATTCATACAGTCTCATTCATATGTTTTCATATGATATACTACAAATTCACATATATATATATTTGCCAAAATGTAACTGTTTGTAACAATTTTAAGTTTTGGTAAATTTGTGGCAAATTTGTAGAATCTCATTCTATGTTTTTTTGTAGGATCTGCTAAGAATTTGTAGAAATTCGCCAAAATGTAAAACTTGTAAACATAAAAAGTTACATATTTTCATGAGATGAAATTTTGTTGGCAATTTGTAAAAAAAAAAAAGTTTTGGCAAATTGGTGGTAAATTCCTACAGTATCATTCATACGTTTTCATATGCTATACTACAAATTTAAATATATTTGCCAAAATGTAACTATTTGTAACTATTTTAAGTTTCGGTAAATTTGTGTTAAGTTTTCTTGTAACCATTTTAAGTGTGGGTGGATTGGTGGCAAATTCATAGTCTTATTCGAACGTTTTCCAAAATTCAAAATTACCAAAACAACAATTAAGCATAAAAAGATTTCTAATGAGATAGAGTTGTGTTGGCAAATCGTAACTATTTTAATTTTTGGTGAATTCATACAGTCTCATACGTGTTTGTACTTTCTTCATACGCGTTAACCAAAATGTAAACATTTTCAAAAGTTAAAAAAAAAAAGTTTTTTTTTTTTTTTTTTTTTTTTTTTTAATGAGATCAAGTTCTTCTGGCAATAACTATTTTAGGTTTTGACGAATTCGTATAGTCTCATTTGATTTTGAAAATTCTTAAGAATTCACCAAAAAATAAAATTACATTTATGTTTTGGTGTAAAGATAAAGATCTTCATAGCTGCAAAATAATTTAAAATGTACCAATAATAATAATAATAATAATAATAATAATAATAATACTATGTAATTGCACTGTTACTACTGATGATTCAGGCATAAATGTGTCTACAATAGTGGCTCCAAAAACATCCATTACCTTTCACTCGACCAGCACTGAATTGAGCTCTGTGAGTGTTTTTGAGCTCTGCTCTAGCATATGAATTAGGATCCATCTCCGGTTTCTCAGATAAAGAGATTGGACATTGTGACACATTATACACAGCCACGAGATTCACAAGTTCTGCTGAAACTGGATACAAGGTTGAGTGCGAATGTTAATTGGTGAGATTATAAGAACAGGTGTGTGTTCAATCTGGGGCCCAAACACACCTGCAAGGGTCTTAGTCTTAAGTATATGCACTCATACATATGAAACAACAACATAAGGAGCACAGCATACTGATGTCAACTATTATCTATAATTGACTTTAATAATACATTAAGATTTATGTGAGTTGCCAACTATTTATCTTTTAATTTGTCTCCTTCATGTAAATGTCACGTATATGTATTCTGCAGAAATCCTGTTTTTAAAACATTGCTCACAGTCATATCATTTATACACATTATTATTCTGTCTGAAGAGCATCCGTGCAAAAACCACACACACATACATGCATGCTTTCACTCATGCGACACTTCACTAGTCCAGTGGGTTTAGCGGTTTATATATTTTATCCACGCTGCATGGTTCAAGTTGTAGAGTTTGGCTTGTCTACAGCTCATAACTAAATAAAAATGTCTGCATGACGATGAGGAAGGATTACTGTAACAGTAGATCGGCATGCATTAAACATTTAGTCAGTAACTTAAAACTGTTTAAATTAGCAGATTTTACTGAATTTTAAAATTGCATTTAACAAGACAGAACCAGCCTGATCACATTTGGTTACTTAAAAGAAATTAAAAATAATTGTGATCATATTTTTGTATAGGCACAAAGTCTTGATGAAAAACAAACAAACTAATAATAATAATAATAATAATAATGTAATAAATTTCCTGTCATCAGACTCTGTGGGGTTAAGTTTTCACAATGTAATCTGCTATTAAACATTATTTTAGGCTTTCTGCTTAATGTAAACAGCATGACAATAATTAGAAACAAAACAATTTAAAAAGAATCTGAACATAATAAATGTCAAACAGTAATATATAATAAATGTCAAACAATGTGTCAAACAGTTATTTTAATAAAATAATACAATATTCTATAATAGCATTCAAAAGTTTAGAAATAAATCAGATTCTAGCCTGATTAGCCTGCTGCTAGCATGTTTCCAGCATGATTAACAAGTTTCTAGCACGTTTATAGCATGGTTAGCACATTACTAGCATGTTTTTAACATGATTAACATGTTGGTAGCATGTTTCTAGCCTGATTAGCCTGCTGCTAGCATATTTCTAGCATGATTATCACGTTTCTAGCATGTTACTAGCCTGATTAGCTTGTTACTAGCATATTTCTAGCCTGGTTAGCCTGCTGCTAGCATATTTCTAATATTATCAAGTTTCTAACACGTTGCTAGCATGTTTTTAACATGATTTGTATGTAGCATTTTTTAGTATGATTATCTTGTTGTTAGCATGTCTCTAGCCTGATTAGCCTGCTGCTAGCAAATTTCTAACATGATTATCACGTTTCTAGCATGTTTCTAGCTTGATTAGCCTGCTGCTAGCATATTTCTAACATGATTATCAAGTTTCTAGCATGTTGTTAGCATGATTTGCATGTTATTAACATGTTTTTAACATGACTTGCAGGTTGTTAGCATGTTTCTAGCCTGATTAGCCCGCTGCTAGCACATTTCTAGCATGATTATCATGTTTCTAACATGTTTTTACCATGATTTGCTTGTTGTTAACATGTTGCTAGCCTGATTAGCCTGTTGCTAGCATGTTTCTAGCCTGATTAGCCTGCTGCTATCATATTTCTAGCATGATTATCACGTTTCTAGCATGTTCTAGCATGATTTGCATGTTACTAGCATGTTCTAACATGATTTGCATGTTGTTACCATGTTTCTAACCTGATTAGCATGTTGCTAGCATGTTTATAGCCTGGTTAACCTGCTGCTAACATGTTTCTAGCATGATTAGCAAGTTTCTAGCATGATTTGCATGTTGTTAGCATGTTTCTAGCCTGATTAGCCTGTTGCTAGCATGTTTCTAGCCTGATTAGCCTGCTGTTATCATATTTCTAGTATGATTATCAAGTTTCTAGCATGTTGCTAGCATGATTCACATGCTACTAGCATGTTTTTAACATGATTTGCATGTTGTTAACATTTTTTCTAGCCTGATTAGTGCAGAAATGAACTGAGTAATTTTATCTGACATTGATATTACAGCAGTTAACGTGATCTGGCTCTTGATTTTATTATTGTTATTTTTTATTTCTTTGCCGAGAGGCAAACACATCAAAAATGTGCACAGTAAGAGCATCTACGTTGGCCAAAACACACAAGGAAACGCTTCGTGAAAAAATAGTGTCGGCAATCACAGACATTCGCATTTGTACAGGATTAGTTTTCTCAGAGGATCACTGAGTTTGATGAAAAACAAAGGTAGTTTGCTCTGGAGTTAGTACAGAGGTTGTGTGAGAAAAACACAGACTTGGCAGATTCAGACAGGATTAAAATCGCAAAGTATTTCTGTGATACACAAATTTCTCTAAGGACACCCTGGACATTCTGGGAGTTCAAGTTTGAATTTTGACAGTTGGAGTTTGAATAGACTTTGCTCGTTTGGATAATATAATATAATATAATATAATATAATATAATATAATATAATATAATATAATATTAAAGTATACATTATTAACCCTTTGAGCGGTACGGTCCCACATATGGGATTTAGAACGTTCGGTGACGTCACACAACTGCCAAATTCAAACTGCGTTTTGGCGCGTTGGCTGGCCCTGAGCCAGAGAGAGACGCGCGCTGCGCTTGTCATATAATAACAATTATGCAATGTTTTCAACCACATAACGTTTATTTTAGGTTTCATACATTTAAATACACATAAGTACTAGTAAAACAATACATGTAGAGTTTGTAAAACACACACGGATGTCTATGGAAGCAGCAATAACAATCCATTCAAGTATAATTTGCTAACGTGTTTGATTCATATCAGATACAGGTAAATTTAAAGGTTTTAAAACGGCAGAATACACTCATTTACACGTATTCGTGAATCAGAATATCAGACAGTTGAAGACATGGTAAGCAAGTGTGTGAATATTTTGAACAAAAAAGGAAAAACGAAACAAATACGTCTGTCATACAGTCCTCGCCATGGAAACAATAAAGGGAACGTTCTAAAATAACGGTCGCCTAAAAAAACTCACTCTGGGTGGTCAGATAGAATATTTTAAACTCAGCAGTGAAAGGGTTAATACATACATTATTAATACATTATATCAAATATTTATTATGATTATTGTACTCTCATTCAGTCGACTGTGTATTTTTTTTTCTTCCAGAGAGCGATCTCTATAGTGCGGTGAAGCGCAGCCAGCTCTGATTGAAGCGTTTGATCCAGTCTGCTGCCAACAAGGTCAAAGTCAAATCCCAGGTACGACAACAGAAGATCTATGAGTGTTGTGCTCCTGAGAAACTCACTAACATCCTGCAGAGAATGTTTTCTGACATCAGCGCAGTCATTTCAGCTCAATCTTTTTGAATAGCAGCCTTTGCTAAATGACCAGTAACTGCGTAAGCAGCTGTCGCTCACGGTGTGGTTTAGGAATCAGTGGCAATGTACCGGCCGTCCCGTTTGAGGAAGTCTGTTGGGGCCATGAAAACTTCTGAACTGATTTACAGCAGCAGATTCATCAGATTCATTTGAGGCTGTCGGGATGTTGGCTGGCGCGAAAACGAAAGAAAAAAAAAAATCATAGAAAATGCAGACGGCATTTTACCTCAGTGACGTTTTGAATGCTTTTGTTGAAATTTATAGCAAAATGTATTATTAATAAAATATATCGTCTTGACAGAAACACTTTATGGAAATATCCATCTCCTGAAGGCTGCGTATTTTGTAAACACGATCCACGGGCCGTTTATGTGATTGATGAAGTGCTGAAACACACTAAGCGAGAGCTGAGATGAATGTGGGCCTCTGAACGCCGCTTATATGTGCTGGAGACGGTGAATAATTTGTCTGGTGCGGTTCTGGGCCGTCATACTAAAAGAGCACAGCTTGTGTTCTTCATATCATCAAATACATCATATGTGCGGTACGTGAGTCAGGGACTGAAATATGCAGTAGGACCAGGAGATGTTCAGATCTATCAGTTCGTAAACTCCTCAAGTGACTGCTGCCTGAAATATAGTCTTTCTTATCAACAGTGATGTGATCGTATGAAGAATAACTGATATTTCTTTTGGTCCAGTATAATAGCAGACACAGAGCAAATATTATTTATTTTTATTATATGTTACTACATGCTATACGTACTGACTTGGATTTATAATACTATATGACAAGTAAGTGTACTGTGAGAAGCAATTTTGATGTAAGCATTAAATATGGCTCAATAAATAAAAATAGTAATATCAAATTTCAAACTCGATTTCGAAGACTAGAATATATATGTAATAAAAAAGTAAAATATAACAAAAATAATATAAAATTAATAATATACATGTAAAATATAACAAAGTTCATCATTATTATCATTAAATATGGCTCAATAAATACTCAACATACAGCATTCATGTAACAAGCTATTTAAATAGTCAAGAGACTTACTGATCATTACAGAACATCATATAATATGATAAAGTAACATGAACTTTACAATGTATTGCACTTTTTATTTATTCACTTTAGTATTTATTTAATTATTTATTTATTTGTGAAATTAAGTAAGTGGGTTGCAAAAAAAAAGTATAATTATTATTATAATAATAGATCTTCTGTTGTATTATTATAATTATTAAAAGTATAATTAGTTATTATATTTTAATGTAAGCATTACATCTGGCTTAGTAAATACTGTAAAACATATTAATATTGCATTTCTCACTCACAGGCACACACAGCCATACCCAGTTATTTTTATATAAATGTATTTACATAATTATATTAAAAAAAAAAAAAAAAAATGTCACATCTAAAATAAAAATATTAATATTTAATGTATATACTACTACTACTACTACTGATAATAACAACAACAACAACAACAACAATAATTATAATAATAATTATATTATTATTATTATTATTATTATTATTATTATCATTAAATATTCTATATTTTGTTTCATTTTTTACTTATTATTTTTTCATATATTTAAGTAATACACAAATACGTCAACATGTTAAATAATAATAATAATAATAATAATAATAATAATAATAATAATAATAATAATAATAATAATAAATATGAATGATGGCATTCAGATTATTATTTTTAATTATTAATAAATATATGAAATAAAACATTTCAAATATAACAAAATGTTATATACATTTAATAATATAATATAAATGGTAGAATATAATATAAATTTAAAATAAAGTTAATTTCTATTAAGATGTTGTTTATTTATTTGTATTATTAGTATTTAAAATAATATAAATAAAATATTTAATAATAATAACAACAACAACAACAACAACAACAACACATGTAATAAGCTATTTAAAAAAAGTCCAGGGTAACTGATTGATTTTTTTTTTTTTTTTTTTTTTTTTTTTTAAATATATGAAATAAAATAAAATGTATCACAATAAATAAATAAATGAATGAATGAATGAATGAATGAATGGATGGATGGATGGATGAATGAATAAATAAATAATAAGACTAGAATGATTTTTAATTGATTTTTTTAATTTCAATTGTACACAAACATATGGAATTAATGATAATATTAATTGAAATATAACAAATAATAATTTAAAATAAAATGTATGTATTTATTTATTTATTTGTTTGTTTGTTTGATTGATTGTAAAACTGATTTGTATATTGATATTTTACCTAGCAGGAAGTGAGTGGATTGTAAAAAGCAAGTTAATAAATTTTCATGAAAGTTTCTAATAACCATTTTCTACTTTTAGTGATTTTTTTCCTTTGGTCTCACAAACGCTGATGAATCATTCAAAATCAACCAAGAACATGTATTAGGAAAATCAACAGGGTGCCTTTTGATTTCATCTTGACATCTTTTGATCCAAATGTTGAGTTTAAATATTAAATCGACAGAAAAACACTTATTTTCATTCATCAGTTCACTTCTAAAAACTTCTCAGACGACTAGAATAACTTAGAAAAACTTTCAAGAGTTTACTTCTCTTAATAGTTGTTTGTTAAGCAATGATTTATTTTATTTAGGTATTTATTTTTTGAAAGTTGCATCATTTTAGATCAATTTTAAGTTGTACTTTCAGTGGCTGTAATAAGCCACTAAACCTCTGTAAATGAAAGACATTTTTCATGCATATTCATTGATCTCTGGGGCAGCAGGACGAAGCAGAACAGATGATGGGATTGTTCTCCAGTCTGATTCGAGAGGCCGGATCCTGCGTCCCACACACACACACACACACATACACCTCACCCTGCCAGCATGCAAGACAGATGAGCCGCCCGGTGCGGGATAAAAGGTCAGGCCCGTGTCTTAACAGCTTCCCTGTTCTCTCCAAGACTGATGGAGCGAATTCCATCCTCTCCTGCCGGAGACAAAACCACGAAACAAACATCCAGGTTGTGCTTTATCGGCTGGTGGGAATACTTCGCAATTCATTAACAAGGAAACGCTAAAGGGCGATATCCCATAACGCACACCTCTAGCAGCGAGTTGCATCACGCAGACTAAGCGCTACCAAATGTGCTCTCCTTTCTCCCCGAAGGGGCTCGCAGTCTCCTCTCGTCTGCCTTTGATTAATAACGTACTGGTTTAAGCACATAATTTCCCGTGTGCAGAGATTATGGGTTGAGGCTCTGTTAAACAGCCGCTCGACTCGCTCATTTATGGTCTAGGATCCCATTACACGAGCATTACGAACACCAGAATAGAAGTAGCGATAATGGACAGTTTTATTCCTCTAAATCAAGAGGTCCTGCGTGGCAGCACTGCACTCCTCCCTTCAGAGACGCGCCGGATCACGCAAAGAGCCTCATCCGTCAGCCGGGCCTGTGTGTAAATCAACATTACACAGCAAAACACACTCCTGCCTTATTATGTGGACTGTGTGTAGGGAAGATCAGAGCGAAGGTCAAGCCGGGCGGCTGTAAGTGTCTCGTCATCATGAAAACAAATTCATGATGTATAATTTAACATAATACAATATAAAATAATATATAATATAATATATTATGATATAATACATCTATGAACCCTTTGACAATACAGTAAAAGATATTTAAAACAATTTTTAAAAAGTCTTCCATCAATCTTGCTTTATGTATGTATGTATGTATTTATTTATTTGTTTGTTTGTTAGTATGTCTGACTATTATTATATTATTATTATTATTATTATTATTATTATTATTATTATTATTAATTAATTTATTTAATTTATTTTATTTCACAATTACATAGTATATCCATAAACATATTATATTATTTTATAAATAATTTTATTTATTTATTTATTTATTTATTTATTTATTTTATAAATGTCTTTGTTATTATTATTATTATTATTATTATTATTATTATTAGTAGTAGTAGTAGTTTATTATTATTATTATTTATTTATTTTATAAATAATTTTATTTATTTATTTATTTTATAAATGTCTTTGTTATTATTATTATTATTATTATTATTATTATTATTAGTAGTAGTAGTAGTAGTTTATTATTATTATTATTATTATTATTATTATTATTATTATTATTATTATTATTATTATTTTTCACAATTACATAGTATATCCTTAAATATATTGTATTATTTTTATAAATACATTTTATTTATTTATTTAGTAAATGACTGTTATTATTATTATTATTATTATTATTATTAAATGTTATACAATTACATATTATATACATAAATGTAATATAATATAATATAATATAATATAATATAATATAATATAATATAATATAATATAATATAATATAATAATCTGTAAACCCTGTGACATTACAGTTTGGTATTACAGTACAAGATTACACTTATTTAAAACAAATATATTTTATTAATAATTTTAAAAAAATATTCTTCCATCAAGCTTTATTTATTTTTATTTATTTATTTGCTTATTTATTAATTAATTTATTTGTTAGTTTTGTGTAAATCTGATATTATTATCGTTATTATTATTTAGTTTTATGTAATGGCATAGTATATTCATAAATATGCTTACTTATTTTAATAATAATATAATATAATATAATAATGTAAAATATTGTTGTTCTCTTCCATGTTTTTCAAAGGTTGCAAAGAGACACCAAACCTCTTTAATTAAAATATATACAGGTATTTGTCTTTCTATATTATATTATATTATATTATATTATATTATATTATATTATATTATATTATATTATATTATATTATATTATATATTATACTTATCTCTCTGACCTACTTCCTCCATATATTCCTTCTCGTCTGCTTCGATCTTCTGGAGAGAAGCTTCTAGATCTCGCCTTTCATCTATGAGAGGGAGATCGTTCTCTGTTATGGCTCCTAAACTTTGAAACTCATTGCCCCTGTGTCTTTGATCAATAACCACACTGCACAAGTTTAAGTCTAAACTCAAAATCTATCTGTTTAACCAATATTATCGTTCATTATCTGTTATGTTATAATGTTGTATCTGACTGTCTGTTGTATGTGATTGTTTGGATTATTACTATTGTTTGCAACTGCAATCACATGTTTTGGACTTGGCAAATGTCTGCTGATGTATTGATTATATTCCCTGTTATTGTGAAGTGTCCTTGAGCTTGGGAAAGGTGCTATACAAATTAAACATATTATTATTATTATATTATATTATGGTTTTTAAAATCTTAAAATCTCGGGTTCTAGTAGGCGTCTTGGGATCAGGTAGCACGTTGTTTTCAGGTCAGCGAGCTCGGAGTGTCTTTAAGAAGCTATTCGATTAAGCACCAGTCACGCAGGTATTAACTCAGAGCCCTGACATCAACAAAATGAAAATAAATTTCCATGAAAATAGATTACCTAGCGGTTGGATGACACCGTTTAATGCGAAGACTTCTTTCCACCCAGTTACCATCTCGAAACTTAAGAAAAAGTCGTACTTTTTTAAAGCTCCGAGAAAAGCCTACGTTTTAATACACTCTTTTATCAGCAAAGAGGGCTGCCTTTCAAAGGTATAAATTAACGCGGCTTCCTCCTTCCATCGATAATCTTTACCATAAAATGAAGTCAGGCCTGAAAGCTCTAAAATGTGCTTTAAAGTTTCATCCAATTACTCGCTCGAGAGCCTCATAGTTTCATTTTGCATTAATGATGAATTCTGAAGTGTCTGAGATCTAATCTGAAACAAACGGCTGGATGGGAAGCGCGTCTGCGGGCGTTTCTTTGCGTTTCGCATGTGGTGTGGGCCGGCCGAGTGTTGATGTGGGGGACGGAAATATACTGCAGACTTAACCCTGTTTTTTGCAGTCACCTCACGGCCACTCTTTCTGCACTTACTCAAGCGTAGCCTGTAAGAACTTACAGCTGCCTGTTCCCCATTTCGAGTGCCGCCCTTTCCTATTGGCCGGCGGGCCTGTGCTTCTGACTGCGGCCCCACTGTTAAAAGCATCTGAGGGCTGCTGTGGGCCCACATCGCATTCCAGGTCCCCTTGTAAAACATGTGGAGGACCGGGGTCTACAGCGGGACCCCTTCCACATCCTGGACTTTTATTAGCACTGAGAGCGCACATGGACATGCACACACTCACACACACCTACTGCCTGTTATTGAGTCAGGAAACCGAGAAGACTTAGCTAAACATGTCGGAGTGTGTCGCACCTCCTTGTATGTGGTGGTTCATTTTCATCAGGAGAGGCTGTTTTGATACTGTAGCTTGTCTGGTAATTTAAAGACGTTTAAAGGATGTAGATGAGTTTGTTTCCTCATCAGATTTGGAGAAATATAGCACTGCATCACTTGCTCACCAGTGGAAGTGAATGGGTGCCGTCAGATTAGAGTCCAAACAGCTGATAAAAACAATAATCCACAAGTAATCCACACCACTCCAGTCCATCAATTAACATCTTGAGAAGCCAAAAGCTGTGCATTTGTAAGAAATAAATTCATCATTAAGATGTTATTTATTTTATTTTATTTTATTTATTTTTTTTATTTTTACTTCAAACTGTTGCTTCCAGTCATCTCGTCTAAATCAGCAGAGAAAAATGGACAGCACTGTTTAAAAGCTAGAACAGTCCAAAACATTTTTTTAAGTAAATATTTTGATGTTTTTATTAGCTGTTTGGACTCTCATTCTGACAGCACCCATTCACACTGCAGATGTGAGTAAACCTTAAAGTAAGAAAAATAAAACTTGCTGAAAATGTACTCAGCCTCAGGCCATCCAAGATCTTCAAGGGTTTTCTTCATCAGATTTAGAAAAATGTAGCATTACGTCACTTGCTTACCAATGGAAGTGAATGGGTGCCATCAGAATGAGAGTCCAAACAGCTGATAAAAACATCACAATAATCCACAAGTAATCCACACCACTCCAGTCCATCAATTAACATCTTGAGAAGCCAAAAGCTGTGCATTTGTAAGAAATAAATTCATCATTAAGATGTTAATTATTTTATTTATTTATTTATTTTAATTCAAACCATTGCTTCCAGGCATCTCGTCTGAATAAGGAGAGAAATGTGCACAGATCAAGCACTGTTTACAAGCTAAAACAGTCCAAAACATTTTTTTTTAAATAAATATTGTGATGTTTTTATTAGCTGTTTGGACTCTCATTCTGACGGCACCCATTCACACTGCATATGTGAGTAAACCTTACTGTCAAAAATGAATATTTGCTGAAAATGTACTCTGCCTCAGGCCATCCAAGATTGTGATGAGTTTCTTCATCAGGTTTAGAAAGTTGTAGCATTGCATCACCTGCTCACCAACAGAAGTGAATGGGTGCCATCAGAATGAGAGTCAAAACAGCTAATAAAAAACATCACAATAATCCACAAGTAATCCACACCACTCCAGTCCGTCAATTAACATCAGTTAACTTCAGAAGCCAAAATCTGCACATTTGTAAGAAATAAATCCATCATTAAGATTTTTTTTTTTTAATTCTAACTGTTGATCCGGTCATCTTGTCTGAATCAGGAGAGAGATATGCACAGATCAAGCACTGTTTACAAGCTAAAACTGTCTAAAAGAGTTTTAAATAAATATTGTGATGTTTATATCAACTGTTTGGACTCTCATTCTGACGGCACCCATTCACACTGCATATGTGAGTAAACCTTAATGTCAAAAATGAATATTTGCTGAAAATGTACTCAGCCTCAGGCCATCCAAGATTTTGATGAGTTTCTTCATCAGGTTTAGAAAATTGTAGCATTACATCACCTGCTCACCAACAGAAGTGAATGGGTGCCGTCAGAATGAGAGTCAAAACAGCTAATAAAAAACATCACAATAATCCACAAGTAATCCACACCACTCCAGTCCATCAATTAACATCAGTTAACTTCAGAAGCCAAAATCTGCTCATTTGTAGGAAATAAATCCATCATTAAGATTTTTTTTTTTTTTTTAAATTCTAACTGTTGATCCGGTCATCTCGTCTGAATCAGGAGAGAGATATGCACAGATCAAGCACTGTTTACAAGCTAAAACTGTCCAAAACAGTTTTAAATAAATATTGTGATGTTTATATCAGCTGTTTGGACTCTCATTCTGACGGCACCCATTCACTGCAGATGTGTGTAAACCTTAAAGTGAAAAAAAGAAAAATTGCTAAAAATGTTCTTAGCCTCAGGCCATCCACATCCTAGATCTAGATGAGTTTGTTTCTTCGTCAGATTTGGAAAAAAAGTAGTATTTCATTGCTTGCTCACCAATGGAAGTGAATGGGTGCCGTCAAACAGTTTTTTGTGTACTTTGTTGTAAACAGGTGTATTTTGATGTGAGAGGACAACAAGAGATGGACTTTTTTAATGGAGGAAGCGTTATTATGGATTATGGACTTTTGGTTTGATCAGAAACAATGTTTTGAAATCAAAATGCCTTGATGGATTTGTTTAACATGGTTAACATGTTGCTACCATGTTTTTAACATGTCTTTAGCATAATTAGTATGTCGCTTCCAAGTTTCTAACATGTTTCTAGCATGATTAGCATGTTGCTAGCATGTTCTAGCATGATTAACATATTGTTACCAGGTTTCTAACATGTTTCTAACATGATTACCATTGTTAGCATGGTTTAGCATAATTAGTATGTTGTTACCATGTTGGTAGCACGTTTTAACATGATCAGCATGTTTTAGCATGTTTTACATAATTAGCATGTTACCATGTTTCTTACATGTTTCTAACATGGTTAATATATTGTAATTGTTGCATATTGTAATGTAATTATCAAGTTGTTACCATGTTGCTAACATGTTTATAGCATGATTAGCATGTCGTTAGGATAATTTACATACTTAACATGTTGTTACCATTTTTCTAACCTGTCTTTAACATGATTAAAATATTGTTAGCATGTTTTGGCATAACTAGCATGTTGTTACCATGTTGGTAGCATGTTTTTAGCATGAATGGCATGTTTTATCATGTTTTACACAATTAACATGTTACCATGTTTCTAACATAGTTAACATATTGTAACTGTTACATATTGTAACGTAATTATCATGGTGTTACTATGTTGCTAACATGTTTATAGCATGATTAACATGTTGCTAGCATGTTTTAACATGATTTACTTGTTGCTAGCATGTTTGTAGCATGTTTTGTTGTCACCATGTTGATAACATGTTTCTAGTATGTTATCATGTTGGTAGTATGTTGTTAGCATGATTATAATGTTTTAGTGTGTTTTACGGAATTTAGATGTTGTTACCATGTTTCTAACATGGTAAACATATTGTTAACATGTTCTAGAATAATTATCATGAGTAACATGTTGTTAGCATTTTCATATAATTAACATGTTGTTACCATGTTTTTGACATGTTTGTAACATGATTACCATATTGCTAGCATGATTTACCATAATTAGCATGTTGTCACCATGTTGCTAATATGTTTCCAGCATGATTAGCATGTTCCTAGAATGTTGTTAACATGTTTCTAGAATTATTATCATGTTGCAGGTTGTTACTATGTTGACAACGTGTTTTTAACATGATAACATGTCCTACCATGTTTTTGACATGTTTTAGCATAATTAGCATGTTGTTGTCATGTTGCTAACATGATTCTAGCATGATTACCATATTGCTAGCATGTTGTTAACACGTTTCTAGCATGATTACCGAGTCATTACCGTTTCCAACATGATTAACGTATTGTTAGCATTTTTTAACATAA